>NC_084561.2:41821323-42036323 GCF_033978685.3 Nerophis lumbriciformis | reverse complement strand
TTATCTCCATTCGGTGCCACACGCCCACACCATCAAAATGCCGAGGCAAAAATTTCCACATCAACACCGTATGAAAAAATTAGTGATTTTTTTTTGTTGTGATTTCCTTCTCTGCATGAAAGTTTAAAAGTAGCATATATTAATGCAGTATGAAGAAGAATGTTTTAATGTAGACATGCAAGCCTTGAAAGAAAATGTTGAAAATCAAGACTACATTTCCTGCAAATGGGTGCATTTCTACCCTATATTTTAACTTTAGATTTATTCTCATATCAAACTCTTTTGGCTGTCTTTTTGACACTTACATCCGGCGCCCCCCTCCACACCCTGGATTATAAATAATGTAAATAATTCAATGTGATTATCTTGTGTGATGACTGTATTATGATGATAGTATATATCTGTATCTTGAATCAATTTAAGTGGAACCCGACTTAAACAAGTTGAAAAACTTATTGGGGTGTTACCATTTAGTGGTCAATTGTACGGAATATGTACTTCACTGTGCAACCTACTAATAAAACTAATAAAAGTCTCAATCAATCAATCAAAACACATAGAATCATCATACTGCTGTGATTATATGCATCAAGTGTTCATTCAAGGCTAAGGCAAAATATCGAGATATACAAACAATTACACAAAGCGACTCAGTAAAGAATCTGGGTATTATCTTCGACCCAACTCTCTCGTTTGAGTCACACATTAAGAGTGTTACTAAAACGGCCTTCTTTCATCTCCGTAATATCGCTAAAATTCGTTCCATTTTGTCCACTAGCGACGCTGAGATCATTATTCATGCGTTCGTTACGTCTCGTCTCGATTACTGTAACGTATTATTTTCGGGTCTCCCTATGTCTAGCATTAAAAGATTACAGTTGGTACAAAATGCTGCTGCTAGACTTTTGACAAGAACAAGAAAGTTTGATCATATTACGCCTATACTGTATATACCTTTACATGCATATATACTTATATATATACCTATACTGGCTCACCTGCACTGGCTTCCTGTGCACTTAAGATGTGACTTTAAGGTTTTACTACTTACGTATAAAATACTACACGGTCTAGCTCCAGCCTATCTTGCCGATTGTATTGTACCATATGTCCCGGCAAGAAATCTGCGTTCAAAGAACTCCGGCTTATTAGTGATTCCCAGAGCCCAAAAAAAGTCTGCGGGCTATAGAGCGTTTTCTATTGGGGCTCCAGTACTATGGAATGCCCTCCCGGTAACAGTTAGAGATGCTACCTCAGTAGAAACATTTAAGTCCCATCTCAAAACTCATTTGTATACTCTAGCCTTTGAATAGCCCCCCTTTTTTTAGACCAGTTGATCTGCCGTTTCTTTTCTTTTCTCCTCTGCTCCCCCCTATCCCTTGTGGAAGGGGAGACACACAGATCCGGTGGCCATGGATGGGGTGCTGGCTGTCCGGGGTCGGGACCCGGGGTGGACCGCTCGCCTGTATATCGGTTGGGAACATCTCTGCGCTGCTGACCCGTCTCTGCTCGGGATGGTTTCCTGCTGACCCCACTGTGGACTGGACTCTTACTGTTATGCTGGATCCACTATGGACTGGACTCTCACAATATTATGTTAGACCCACTCGACATCCATTGCATTCGGTCTCCCTAGAGGGGGGGGTTACCCACATAGGCGGTCCTCTCCAAGGTTTCTCATAGTCATTCACATCGACGTCCCACTGGGGTGAGTTTTTCCTTGCCCTTATGTGGGCTGTACCGAGGATGTCGTTGTGGCTTGTGCAGCCCTTTGAGACACTTGTGATTTAGGGCTATATAAATAAACATTGATTGATTGATTGATTGATATCGTGTATCGCAATATGGCCTTAAAATATCGCAATATTAAAAAAAGGCCATATCGCTCAGCCCTAGTTCAATGATGCCATTTCTGTTTGTCATGTATAATTTTGTCTATTTTGTGTTTATCCTTGAATAAACAGGTCAGTTTCTTGTTACCAACCATTGTGTATTATTTAAAAACTCCCCTAATTCAGCTGGCTAGTCAAGAGTACTAAAACCCTTTTCAACATGATTCTGACAACTAAGTAGGCTAAATAACTTTACACTTTAATACATCAGTATCGGTAACGGTCGGTATCGGATCGGAAGTGCAAAAACAACATCGGTATCGGATCGGAAGTGCAAAAACCTGGATCGGGACATCCCTATACTGAACCAACAGATCTCACACAGAAACAGATAGCAAGGAGAAGAAAAAAAATCGTGTTTTCAACCCAGACTTAAAAATTAGACCCACACTGTACAATAATGTAATGGTGCATCCATTAAATCTGGCCACTGAAGTCCTGAATTTCAGTCACCAGTTGACAATATTTAGCCGGTGCTCTTGTAACGAGGTATTTGGAACGCAATCTAACCGTTGTAAATAAGTGTAATGTTACACATGCTGTATAGATTATGGAGTCATCTGTTAAAGTGCTTAATACGTGTCCCTGATAGGTGGCTCATCAGACCAACTCACTCATGAAATGGTATGAGGCAGAAACAATGGAGGCAAACATGACAGAGACCGAAGCATACGCTGTAAAGATACAGGGGGCATATACCAACAATAACTGCATGGCCGAAAGAGAAAATAGGTTATATAGTGTAATACTGAGGCCTAATGCATGCCTGCGTATTATGGCAGGTCCTATACTAGGAGTGGGCTGCCAGATATTCACATCAACATGCTTAAGTATGACCATCACAATCCACTATCATGTTGTGTATAATTAATTATTCTGGATGATACATGAGTGTGGCTATGGGTTAAAGCTTTCAGTTTGGTCTCCTCGCTACACTTAGTGGAATTATAGAAGTACAATTGTAATGCCATCAAGACGTACGCACTTTGTTTAAGTGCTCCTCCAGAGGCTTGTCCATCATATGCTTAACCTTATACTGGACCTGACCAGTAATCTTAGAACTGTAGCCACATTATGAACTGGAACGTTCAGGCCTGCAGACTGAATATTCAAAACCACGTGGCGGCGGCGGCGGTGGTGGACTTTCATCTTGACTGAAAATAATTTCTTGCCGTCGTCGTCGTCCTCCCCACCTGTTGTTGCGGCTGGATGTGTGGCAATGGTTGCCAGTGGTAGAGCACGGCCCGGTCATTTGCTCCAGGAGGTGGCCCAGGCGGGTACAGCCGCTCTGCCCATGTTGGTAGCAGCACAAGGACTCCACACAGCTGAGGGTCTGGGCCTGGGGGGCTGATAAAGGCTGGAGGGAGAGACATAGGTCAATGAGATGGAGGTTACATTAAAGATTAGTGTGAAAGGGAATAAGAACGGCATTTAGAGTAAAAAGTAGAGATGTCCTATAACTTTGTTGCCGATATCCGATATTGTCCAACTCTTAATTACCGATTCCAATATCAACCGATACCGATATACAGGTAAAAGCCAGTAAATTAGAATATTTTGAAAAACTTGATTTATTTCAGTAATTGCATTCAAAAGGTGTAACTTGTACATTATATTTATTCATTGCACACAGACTGATGCATTCAAATGTTTATTTCATTTAATTTTGATGATTTGAAGTGGCAACAAATGAAAATCCAAAATTCCGTGTGTCACAAAATTAGAATATTACTTAAGGCTAATACAAAAAAGGGATTTTTAGAAATGTTGGCCAACTGAAAAGTATGAAAATGAAAAATATGAGCATGTACAATACTCAATACTTGGTTGGAGCTCCTTTTGCCTCAATTACTGCGTTAATGCGGCGTGGCATGGAGTCGATGAGTTTCTGGCACTGCTCAGGTGTTATGAGAGCCCAGGTTGCTCTGATAGTGGCCTTCAACTCTTCTGCGTTTTTGGGTCTGGCATTCTGCATCTTCCTTTTCACAATACCCCACAGATTTTCTATGGGGCTAAGGTCAGGGGAGTTGGCGGGCCAATTTAGAACAGAAATACCATGGTCCATAAACCAGGCACGGGTAGATTTTGCGCTGTGTGCAGGCGCCAAGTCCTGTTGGAACTTGAAATCTCCATCTCCATAGAGCAGGTCAGCAGCAGGAAGCATGAAGTGCTCTAAAACTTGCTGGTAGACGGCTGCGTTGACCCTGGATCTCAGGAAACAGAGTGGACCGACACCAGCAGATGACATGGCACCCCAAACCATCACCCAACCATGCAAATTTTGCATTTCCTTTGGAAATCGAGGTCCCAGAGTCTGGAGGAAGACAGGAGAGGCACAGGATCCACGTTGCCTGAAGTCTAGTGTAAAGTTTCCACCATCAGTGATGGTTTGGGGTGCCATGTCATCTGCTGGTGTTGGTCGCTTATTCCCTTTGGGGTCGCTGGAGCCTATCTTAGCTACAATCGGGCGGAAGGCGGGGTACACCCTGGACAAGTTGCCCCCTCAGGGGCCAACACAGATAGACAGACAACATTCACACTCACATTCACACACTAGGGACCATTTAGTGTTGCCAATCAACCTATCCCCAGGTGCATGTCTTTGGAGGTGGGAGGTAGCCGGAGTACCCGCAGGGAACCCACGCAGTCACGGGGAGAACATGCAAACTCCACACAGAAAGATCCCGAAACCGGGATTGAACCCAAGACTACTCGGGACCTTCGTATTGTGAGGCAGACGCACTAACCCCTCTTCCACCGTGCTGCCCCGCCTGTGCATCGGTTGGGGATATCTCTGCGCTGCTGACCCGTCTCCGCTCGGGATGGACTGGACTCTCACTATTATGTTAGATCCACTATGGACTGGACTCTCACTATTATGTTAGATCCACTATGGACTGGACTCACACTATTATGTTAGATCCACTATGGACTGGACTCTCTCTATTATGTTAGATCCACTATGGACTGGACTCTCACTATTATGTTAGATCCACTATGGACTGGACTCTCACTATTATGTTAGATCCACTATGGACTGGACTCACACTATTATGTTAGATCCACTATGGACTGGACTCTCTCTATTATGTTAGATCCACTATGGACTGGACTCTCACTATTATGTTAGATCCACTATGGACTGGACTCTCACTATTATGTTAGATCCACTATGGACTGGACTCTCACACTATTATGTTAGATCCACTATGGACTGGACTCTCACATTATTATGTTAGATCCACTATGGACTGGACTCTCACACTATTATGTTAGATCCACTATGGACTGGACTCACACTATTATGTTAGATCCACTATGGACTGGACTTTCACTATTATGTTAGATCCACTATGGACTGGACTCACACTATTATGTTAGATCCACTATGGACTGGACTCCCTCTATTATGTTAGATCCACTATGGACTGGACTCTCACTATTATGTTAGATCCACTATGGACTGGACTCTCACTATTATGTTAGATCCACTATAGACTGGAGTCTCTCACTAATATGTTAGATCCACTATAGACTGGACTCTCTCACTATTATGTTAGATCCACTATGGACTGGACTCTCACTATTATGTTAGATCCACTATGGACTGGACTCTCACTATTATGTTAGATCCACTATGGACTGGACTCTCACTATTATGTTAGATCCACTATGGCCTGGACTCACACTATTATGTTAGATCCACTATGGACTGGACTCTCTCTATTATGTTAGATCCACTATGGACTGGACTCACACTATTATGTTAGATCCACTATGGACTGGACTCACACTATTATGTTAGATCCACTATGGACTGGACTCTCTCTATTATGTTAGATCCACTATGGACTGAACTCTCACTATTATGTTAGATCCCCTATGGACTGGACTCTCACACTATTATGTTAGATCCACTATGGACTGGACTCTCACTATTATGTTAGATCCACTATAGACTGGAGTCTCTCACTAATATGTTAGATCCACTATAGACTGGACTCTCTCACTATTATGTTAGATCCACTATGGACTGGACTTTCACTATTATGTTAGATCCACTATGGACTGGACTCTCACTATTATGTTAGATCCACTATGGACTGGACTCACACTATTATGTTAGATCCACTATGGACTGGACTCTCACAATATTATGTTAGATCTACTATGGACTGGACTCTCACACTATTATGTTAGATCCACTATGGACTGGACTCTCACTATTATGTTAGATCCACTATGGACTGGACTCTCACACTATTATGTTAGATCCACTATGGACTGGACTCTCACTATTATGTTAGATCCACTATGGACTGGACTCTCACTATTATGTTAGATCCACTATGGACTGGACTCTCTCTATTATGTTAGATCCACTATGGACTGGACTCTCACTATTATGTTAGATCCACTATGGACTGGACTCTCACTATCATGTTAGATCCACTATGGACTGGACTTTCACTATTATGTTAGATCCACTATGGACTGGACTCACACTATTATGTTAGATCCACTATGGACTGGACTCTCACTATCATGTTAGATCCACTATGGACCGGACTCTCACTATTATGTTAGATCCACTATGGACTGGACTCTCTCTATTATGTTAGATCCACTATGGACTGGACTCACACTATTATGTTAGATCCACTATAGACTGGACTCTCACACTATGATGTTAGATCCACTATGGACTGGACTCACACTATTATGTTAGATCCACTATGGACTGGACTCTCTCTATTATGTTAGATCCACTATGGACTAGACTCTCACCATTATGTTAGATCCACTATGGACTGGACTCTCACTATTATGTTAGATCCACTATGGACTGGCCTCTCTCTATTATGTTAGATCCACTATGGACTGGACTCTCTCTATTATGTTAGATCCACTATGGACTGGACTCTCACTATTATGTTAGATCCACTATGGACTGGACTCACACTATTATGTTAGATCCACTATGGACTGGACTCTCTCTATTATGTTAGATCCACTATGGACTGGACTCTCACTATTATGTTAGATGCACTATGGACTGGACTCACACTATTATGTTAGATCCACTATGGACTGGACTCTCACACTATTATGTTAGATCCACTAAGGACTGGACTCACACTATTATGTTAGATCCACTATGGACTGGACTCACACTATTATGTTAGATCCAGTATGGACTGGACTCTCACTATTATGTTAGATCCACTATGGACTGGACTCTCTCTATTATGTTTGACCCACTATGGACTGGACTCTCACTACTATGTTAGATCCACTATGGACTGGACTTTCACTATTATGTTAGATCCACTATGGACTGGACTCACACTATTATGTTAGATCCACTATGGACTGGACTCTCACACTATTATGTTAGATCCACTATGGACTGGACTCACACTATTATGTTAGATCCACTATGGACTGGACTCACACTATTATGTTAGATCCACTATGGACTGGACTTTCACTATTATGTTAGATCCACTATGGACTGGACTCACACTATTATGTTAGATCCACTACGGACTGGACTCTCACACTATTATGTTAGATCCACTATGGACTGGACTCACACTATTATGTTAGATCCACTATGGACTGGACTCTCACACTATTATGTTAGATCCACTATGGACTGGACTCACACTATTATGTTAGATCCACTATGGACTGGACTCACACTATTATGTTAGATCCACTATGGACTGGACTTTCACTATTATGTTAGATCCACTATGGACTGGACTCACACTATTATGTTAGATCCACTACGGACTGGACTCTCACACTATTATGTTAGATCCACTATGGACTGGACTCACACTATTATGTTAGATCCCCTATGGACTGGACTCTCACACTATTATGTTAGATCCACTATGGACTGGACTCTCACTATTATGTTAGATCCACTATGGACTGGACTCACACTATTATGTTAGATCCACTATGGACTGGACTTTCACGATATTATGCTAAACCCACTCGTCGTCCATTGCATCCGGTCTCCCCTAGAAGTGGGGGGTCCTCTCCAAGGTTTCTCATAGTCATTCATATTGACATCCCACTGGGTTGTGAGTTTTTCCTTGCCTTTTTGTGGGCTCTGAACCGAGGATGTCATCGTGGCTTGTGCAGCCCTTTGAGACACTTGTGATTTAGGGCTATATAAATAAACATTGATTGATTGATGAGTGAGTGACTTCAATAATAAATATGGCAGTGCCATGTTGGCATTTTTTTCCCCATAACTTGAGTTGATTTATTTTGGAAAACCTTGTTACATTGTTTAATGCATCTAGAGGGGCCAACAAAAATTAGGCATAATAATGTGTTAATTCCATGACTGTACAGGTAAAAGCCAGTAAATTAGAATATTTTGAAAAACTTGATTTATTTCAGTAATTGCATTCAAAAGGTGTAACTTGTACATTATATTTATTCATTGCACACAGACTGATGCATTCAAATGTTTATTTCATTTAATTTTGATGATTTGAAGTGGCAACAAATGAAAATCCAAAATTCCGTGTGTCACAAAATTAGAATATTACTTAAGGCTAATACAAAAAAGGGATTTTTAGAAATGTTGGCCAACTGAAAAGTATGAAAATGAAAAATATGAGCATGTACAATACTCAATACTTGGTTGGAGCTCCTTTTGCCTCAATTACTGCGTTAATGCGGCGTGGCATGGAGTCGATGAGTTTCTGGCACTGCTCAGGTGTTATGAGAGCCCAGGTTGCTCTGATAGTGGCCTTCAACTCTTCTGCGTTTTTGGGTCTGGCATTCTGCATCTTCCTTTTCACAATACCCCACAGATTTTCTATGGGGCTAAGGTCAGGGGAGTTGGCGGGCCAATTTAGAACAGAAATACCATGGTCCGTAAACCAGGCACGGGTAGATTTTGCGCTGTGTGCAGGCGCCAAGTCCTGTTGGAACTTGAAATCTCCATCTCCATAGAGCAGGTCAGCAGCAGGAAGCATGAAGTGCTCTAAAACTTGCAGGTAGACGGCTGCGTTGACCCTGGATCTCAGGAAACAGAGTGGACCGACACCAGCAGATGACATGGCACCCCAAACCATCACCCAACCATGCAAATTTTGCATTTCCTTTGGAAATCGAGGTCCCAGAGTCTGGAGGAAGACAGGAGAGGCAAAGGATCCACGTTGCCTGAAGTCTAGTGTAAAGTTTCCACCATCAGTGATGGTTTGGGGTGCCATGTCATCTGCTGGTGTCGGTCCACTCTGTTTCCTGAGATCCAGGGTCAACGCAGCCGTCTACCAGCAAGTTTTAGAGCACTTCATGCTTCCTGCTGCTGACCTGCTCTATGGAGATGGAGATTTCAAGTTCCAACAGGACTTGGCGCCTGCACACAGCGCAAAATCTACCCGTGCCTGGTTTACAGACCATGGTATTTCTGTTCTAAATTGGCCCGCCAACTCCCCTGACCTCAGCCCCATAGAAAATCTGTGGGGTATTGTGAAAAGGAAGATGCAGAATGCCAGACCCAAAAACGCAGAAGAGTTGAAGGCCACTATCAGAGCAACCTGGGCTCTCATAACACCTGAGCAGTGCCAGAAACTCATCGACTCCATGCCACGCCGCATTAACGCAGTAATTGAGGCAAAAGGAGCTCCAACCAAGTATTGAGTATTGTACATGCTCATATTTTTCATTTTCATACTTTTCAGTTGGCCAACATTTCTAAAAATCCCTTTTTTGTATTAGCCTTAAGTAATATTCTAATTTTGTGACACACGGAATTTTGGATTTTCATTTGTTGCCACTTCAAATCATCAAAATTAAATGAAATAAACATTTGAATGCATCAGTCTGTGTGCAATGAATAAATATAATGTACAAGTTACACCTTTTGAATGCAATTACTGAAATAAATCAAGTTTTTCAAAATATTCTAATTTACTGGCTTTTACCTGTATATATCGGTATCGGTTGATATCGGAATGGGTAATTAAAAGTTGGACAATATCGTAATATCGGATATCGGCAAAAAAAGCCATTATCGGACATCTCTAGTAAAAATGAAGGAATTAAAGAGCAGAGTAGATAAAGCGAGGGAAAAATTCATCAGCAACACAACTCCAATTGTCATAGTCAAACACAAAAGGAGGTATAAACAACTAGTCAGCTAGATGACACAATACATGCTGTCAAGGGACAACATTCAAAGCATGCAATGGGACTAGAATGGTAAAAAAAAAATCTATTCCAAAAAGCCACAAGAGCTGCAAACAAAGATTAAGAATAAAGACATGACTTCAAAAACCACCTAAATAAATCCCTCTGACAATCAGTAAAAATAATGACTTGACAAAGTAAGATAAATGTCTACCTTTCCTATTCACCTCTTTAGTGAGATATATAGCCTTGGCTGCATCATTTATCTCACAGCAGCGAGTCCATGCATGGCATTTTAACATGGATGCACAGTGAGACCGAGATTAGCTGTGGCAGAAATGCCTCTAAAAGCTCAGTGCAGGTCAACTTGTCATAGCTGTGATCCATCACTCACAATCTGATCCATATTCCCCATCAAAAAACTAACCATGAGCAAGGCCAGTGAGTCATAGGAGCCATTTATGTAACTTTCTGCCAGCTATATACAAAATCCAAAACCAGAGACGTTGTCACGTTGTATAAATGGTAAATAAAAACAGAATACAATGATTTGCAAATCCTTTTCAACCTATTTTCAATTGAATAGACTGCAAAGACAAGATACTCAACGTTCGAACTGGAAAACCTTATTTTTTTTTCCAAATATTAGCTCATTTGGAATTTGATGCCTGCGACCTGTTTCAAAAAAGCTGGCACAAGTGGCAAAAAAAAAGACTGAGAAATTTGAAGAATGCAAGACTTACCGTATTTTCCGCACTATTAGCCGCACCTAAAAACCACAAATTTACTCAAAAGCTGACAGTGCGGCTTATAACCCGGTGCGCTTTATATATGGATTAATATTAAGATTCATTTTCATAAAGTTTCGGTCTCGCAACTACGGTAAACAGCCGCCATCTTTTTTCCCCGTAGAAGAGGAAGTGCTTCTTCTTCTACGCAAGCAACCGCCAAGGTAAGCACCCGCCCCCATAGAAGAGGAAGCGCTTCTTCTTCTACTGTAAGCAACCACCCGCCCGCGTAGAAGAAGAAGAAGAAGCGCGCGGATATTACGTTTCATTTCCTTTGTGTGTTTACATCTGTAAAGACCACAAAATGGCTCCTACTAAGCGACAGGTTTCCGGTTCATGAAAAGACGCAATCTCTCCATCCGCACACGGACTACTATTTCGCAGCAACTGCCTAAAGACTTTCAAGAAAAGCTGGCTACTTTCCGTGCATATTGTAAAAACAAGATAGCTGAAAAAAAGATCCGGCCAGAGAACATTATCAACATGGACGAGGTTCCACTGACTTTTGATATTCCTGTGAACCGCACTGTGGATACAACGGGAGCACGTACGGTGAATATTCGCACCACAGGGAATGAGAAGTCATCCTTCACTGTGGTTCTAGCTTGCCATGCTAATGGCCAGAAACTTCCACCCATGGTGATATTCAAAAGGAAGACCTTGCCAAAAGAGACCTTTCCAGCCGGCGTCATCATAAAAGCTAACTCGAAGGGATGGATGGATGAAGAAAAGATGAGCGAGTGGTTAAGGTAAGTTTACGCGAAGAGGCCGGGTGGCTTTTTTCACGCAGCTCCGTCCATGTTGATATACGACTCCATGCGCGCCCACATCACGCTGGTTTTTAATATATTATTAAAGTTTGACTGACCTATCTGACTGTTTTTTTGACATTCCTTTAGCGCAGTTAGATGCGGCTTATAACACGGGGCGGCTTATAGGTGGACAAAGTTTTGAAATATGCCGTTCATTGAAGGCGCGGCTTATAACCCAGGGCGGCTTATGGTGCGGAAAATACGGTATTTGGAACATCCCACAGGTGAACAGGCTAGTTGGGAACAGGTGGGTGCCATGATTGGGTATAAAAGCAGCTTCCATGAAATGCTCAGTCATTCACAAACAAGGACGGGGCGAGGGTCACCACTTTGTGAACAAATGCGTGAGCAAATTGTCGAACAGTTTAAGAACAACATTTCTCAACCAGCTATTGCAAGAAATTTAGGGATTTCACCATCTACGGTCCGTAATATCATCAAAAAGAATCTGGAGAAATTACTGCACGTAAACGATGATATTAGGGACCTGCATCAAAAAGCGCCATCAGTGTGTAAAGGATATCACCACATGGGCACAGGAACACTTCAGAAAACCACTGTCAGTAACTACAGTTGGTCGCTACATCTGTAAGTGCAAGTTAAAACTCTACTATTGTTGGGGGGCGGCATGGCGTAGTGGGTAGAGCAACCGTGCCAGAAACCTGAGGGTTGCAGGTTCGCTCCCCGCCTCTTACCATCCAAAAAAAAATCGCTGCCGTTGTGTCCTTGGGCGGGACACTTCACCCTTTGCCCCCGGTGCCACTCACACCGGTGAATTGAATGATGAATGATAGGTGGTGGTCGGAGGGGCCGTTGGCGCAAATTGCAGCCACGCTTCCGTCAGTCTACCCCAGGGCAGCTGTGGCTATGAAAGTAGCTTACCACCACCAGGTGTGAACGAATGATGGGTTCTACATGTAAAGCGACTTTGGGTACTTAGAAAAGCGCTATATAAATCCCAGTTATTATTATTACTATGCAAAGCGAAAGCCATTTATCAACAACACCCAGAAATGCCGCCGGCTGCGCTGGGCCCGAGTCCATCGAGGATGGACCGTTGCAAAGTTTAAAAGTGTTCTGTGGTCTGACGAGTCCACATTTCAAATAGTTTTTGGAAACTGTGGATGTGGTGTCCTTTGGAAAAAAGAGGAAAAGAACCACCCGGACTGTTAAGAGACGGAAAGTTGAAAAGCCAGAATCTGTGATGGTATGGGGGTGTATTACTGCCCAAAGCATGGGTAACTTACACATGTGTGAAGGCACCATTGATGCTGAAAGGTACATACAGGTTTTGGAGCAACATATGTTGCCATCCAAGCAACGTCTTTTTCACGGACGCCCCTGCTTATTTCAGCAAGACAATGCCAAGCCACAATCTGCACGTGTTACAACAGCGTGGCTTCGTAGTAAAAGAGTGCGGGTACTAGACTGGCCTGCCTGTAGTCCAGACATGTCTCCCATTGAAAATGTGTGGCACATTATGAAGCCTAAAATACCATAACGAAGACCCCCGGACTGTTGAACAACTTAAGCTGTACATCAAGCAAGAATGGGAAAGAATTCCACCTGAAAAGCTTCAAAAATGTGTCTCCTCAGTTCCCAAATGTTTACTGACTGTTGTTAAAAGGAAAGGCCATGTAACACAGTGGTAAAAATGCCAACTTTTTTGCAATGTGTTGCTGCCATGAAATTCTAAGTTAATGATTATTTGCAAACAAAAATTAAGTTTCTCAGTACGAACATTAAGTATCTTGTCTTTGCAGTCTATTCAATTGAATATAAGTTGAAAAAGATTTGTATTCTGTTTTTATTTACGAATTACACAACGTGCCAACTTCACTGGTTTTAACTTTTGTAAGTAATGGATGCGTGTTGGATAGTTTTTTAGATAATAGAACATTTATACTCCTCTACACTGACTATGGTAAATAAATACCGTATGATAATAGGGTTTTTGAGGCATTGTCTATCATAAGTTAACGATCTAGCGCAGGGGTGCTCACACTTTTTCTGCAGGCGAGCTACTTTTCCATTGATCAAGTCGTGGGGATCTACCTCATTCATATATATAATTTATATTTACTTATTTATGAAATATATGTTTTTGTTAACAAGTTAAAAGTGTTTAATGATAATGCAAGCATGTTTAACACATATAGTTAATATTGTTAATACATTAAAGGTGTTTAATGATAACACAAGTATGTTTAATACATATAGTTAATATTGTTAAGTTAAAGGTGTTTAAAGATAATGCAAGTATGTTAAACACATATAGTTAAAATTGTTAACAAGTTAAAGGTGTTTAAAGATAATACAAGCATGTTTAACACATATAGTTAATATTGTTAACAAGTTAAAGGTGGTTAAAAATAATACAAGCATGTTTAACACAAATAGTTAATATTGTTAACAACTTAAAGGTGTTTAAAGATAATACAAGCATGTTTAACACAAATAGTTAATATTGTTAACAAGTTAAAGGTGGTTAAAGATAATACAAGCATGTTTAACACATATAGATTCCTTTCTTTCATGACGACAAGAATATAAGTTGGTGTATTACCTGATTGTGATGACTTGCATTGATTGGAATCAGACAGTGGTGATGATAACGTCCGCATTTTCGAATGGAGGAGAAAAAAAAGTCCTCCTTTCTGTCCAATACCACATGAAAGTGGTTGGTTTTTGGCATCGTATTTGTCCAGCTTCCGTACTCCTTTGTATACACTTTACAAGAAATACATTGTCGGCAAACTCCGTAGCTTGCTAGCTTGTGCACGCCAGCTTTCTGAGACTCTTATTTTGGTAGCGCAGGCAGGATGAAGCAGAGCTTTTACTGTGCAACTGTGCAGTCGGTCTTTGGAGTTTTGACGACAGGTACGGCGCCAGAGTCTGTTGAAATAAAGTGTTTCTCGCCTTCCAGTCGGTCATTTTAATGAGCTGGCAGCAGCCAGCGTCATCTCAGAAGACCCTCGGGTGCCGTGAATGTCAATCAAGTGACGAAAGTGACGTCATAGTGAAGATTTATGATCGCTCATTTTTAGGACTATTTTTTTAATGCCTGGCTGGTGATCGACTGACACACCCTCCGAGATCGACCGGTAGATCGCGATCGACGTAATGAGCACCCCTGACCTAGCGCAAAGACTTTCTTCACATGAACAGACATGGCTTATGACAGTACAAATTCAAGAAAATACAACAAACCGTATCTTTAAATGACAAACATAGAGCAAATTGACACTAAATGCACAAACTAGTGAACATAAGCAGTAAATGTCCATCAATTCTGTTAATCCTCACTCAAAGCTTTGAATTCATCTGGGAAACAGCAATCAGTTATCAAATGCATGCGGGCTTGGGATTGAAAATCGGAGCTAACTGTA
This sequence comes from Nerophis lumbriciformis, assembly GCF_033978685.3. Taxonomy (NCBI): domain Eukaryota; kingdom Metazoa; phylum Chordata; class Actinopteri; order Syngnathiformes; family Syngnathidae; genus Nerophis; species Nerophis lumbriciformis. Next base: position 42,021,279 of record NC_084561.2, on the reverse strand, counting down.
TACAAATTGAGAACCCCAACAACCGGAAATATTACTGACAAATGACTGTGTCAAGTAAGAATTATAAGGGTTCTTTGGAAGGGCTTGTTAACTGGTCAAGGGAAATGGTCATTTCACGACACCACTGCCTAATCAAAGTCATTCAAGAGTTTTTAGTCCCAAATACAGCGCCGTGATAAACTTGCTGTGTTGAGGCCTACTTCAGAAAACATTGAAAATGAAAACATTGACGACTTACAAAGACAATACATGGATCAGTCAATAGGGAGTAGAGCCTCAACATAGGCAACACAGGAAAATACGCATTTCAGCGTTCCACAAGCATTACTAAATCGAAAAGAAATAATTAAAAAATAGGAAAGCGTGAACTAAGACCAGGCCTGTTTAACCATGATTGAGTAGACCGTGACATGGTCAGTGATAGCAGGTGCAAGTATTTATTAATGGTGAGGTGGTTAGGCTTAATCATGATGAGTTGAACCCATTCAATCATCCATACTGAATGGTTGTCACCATGCCAGACCCTTTTACGAGCCACATTACACATCAAATTAAAAGGGACGGGCTAACAAGCATGGGAGGACGACTGATGAAGCAGACTTCACAATTAAATGCAGTTTAAGGGTGCATACAAGTTGGTTGGTTTACAAGTGCAGTCGGAATGATCTAGAGCAAGGGTCGGCAACCTCAGCTTCCTTCTTGTGGCCCCTTAATGACCTGATTTACTAAAAGTTTGCATGTACTAAAACGTGTGCAAACCTGATAGCACACAGTCAATGCTTATTTTAAATGTGACCAAGACACAGGAAATGGTTTTGGATCCGAGGAAAGTGACTGACCATGAGCCAGTGGTCATCAAAAATCAGGAAATCACCCAGGTATCCTCATATAAATATTTAGGGGTTCATATTGATAATCTTCTCTGCTGGAAGACACATATTGACAAACTGTGCAATAGACTGCAACAGAGGCTATATTTTTTGCGAAGATTAAGATTGTACGGCGTAAGCAGCCATATCATGATGATTTTCTACCGTGCCATTGTAGAGAGCATCATTAGATACGGGATCACCTCATGGTTTGGCAACCTAACCGTTAAGCTAAAAAGCAAACTGGCCGGCATGCATAAAACGGCAATGAAAATCGTAGGGAGGAAAGAATATGAGCCTATACAGAGCATCTATGAGCAGGCAGTTAGGAAAAAAGCTAAGAAAATTATTTCCAACTCACAACACCCACTCTTTCCTGAATATGGAACCCTGCCATCAGGGAGAAGACTCCGGGTCCCACTATGCAAATCTAACCGCCTTAAATTATCATTTGTTCCAGCCTCCATTAAGCTGACCAACAATGTGCAATAGAATTTTAATACATAGGTTAGCACTTTTTTAGCACATAGCACTTTAGCACATAGCACTTTAGAACTAAGCACTTTAGCACACAGCACTTTATCCATGAGCTCTAGTGCAATGCACATTGGTACTTTATCTTTATCTCCATACTGTAGATTTTATGCCTACATCAAAGTGCCACCTATGTCTATCAAGCTCCATGTTCTGATGTTTAAATGTTAGTTGTATGGTTGTGGTTGTGTCTGTGCTTGTGTTTTTGTTCTGTTGTTTTTGGGTATGTTAAGAAAGCAATGATGCACTGTGCCCAAGACAAATTTCCCCGCGGGGACAATAAAGTTGAACCTTGAACCTTGAATGCTGATCTACTAAACCTGTGCAAAGTGGATTGCGTCTATTAAGTGAGCAGAATAAGGCGTGCAATACATTTTGTTTCATTACTTCATTAATATGCAAAACAAATCATCAAAACGCCCACAGTACTGGGAGGAGAAAATGCAAATATAATTCTTTAGCATGCTGAATGTGTTTTTTTATCAACACTCATCATCGTTTTGCGAGTACTATTTTGTGTTTTATTTAGCACGTGTCAAAAGGACATGCAAACTGACAATTCCGCACTTATACGCAGGATCGGTGCTCGCGCTGAAAACAAAACAAAAAAAACAATGTACAGAGAATCCTCTATCCTACGTGTGTGTGTCAACATTTTGGACGGTCAGAAATAAAAAATGTTAGACATATTGAGAAATTTTTATAAATTATTTTATAGCTGCTGGATGGCTTTTGCATGAAAATCAATCCAATTGATGCACTTGTGTTTGCTGACTTTTTATTTTATTTTATTTTTTTCGGAAATATATAACTATCATATATCTCCAACATGAAAAGACGTCTTTCATTGTGCATTTTCTTGGGTTTCAGTCATTCCAGACTTGCGCACGGAATTAAGTGTCAGTGTTATCTAGATTGCGATTAAGAAAGGGTGTTACAGATTACAGCACACACAGACTTGCGCACAGAATTAAGTGTCAGTGTTATCTAGATTGCGATTAAGAAAGGGTGTTACAAGTGTTATTATAGCACACACAGACTTGCGCACAGATTTAAGTGTCAGTGTTATCTAGATTGCGATTAAAAAAAGGGTGTTACGGATAACATGAATGTACAGAAAATGATCGCGTGCGATCATTTAATAAGGCGGTCTGCACCACTTGCACACGCACTGTTCGTAGATCACATGCAACACACCCACTGATAGTACACGCTATTTTCTTTTTTGCGCACGATGTTTTCAGGCCCTAAGTGTTTGCAATCTGAGCTTCAGCGATTGTGTGTGGACGGTTAAAACCGTTTTAGGATGGTATTATACAAAATGTGCCACATTATCTCCTGTTATTAAATCTTATTTAACAACAGAACACGCTTCCGGGTGCCTTGCAATGTGCACAGGCTATTAAAAAAATATATATTTATGATTTTACAAGGGCTCTGTTTACGTGTGGGCTGATTTGAAAGAAAATGTACATATCGTTGCAGTAACATCGCACTACACTGTGGTTGTTTTTTCATTTTTATTTTGGACAAAATGTGCAGCCGATAAATGTGTTTTTATGTGAACAGACGTTTTTTTTTGCAAACATTTTTAAATGGGCTGTTTGCAGCATTTACACAGATGCTTAGAGGGCGCCAACTTTCCAATGTATTTAACAGAGCATACCCCGCCCTCTCGCGGCTTCTTGTACGTAATGACGTAATTACGTACGTACGAAACACATGCACGCACAGCTGTCATTGAATGTATATTCTATCATAACAACAACATGACTACAAATTGTTCCTTGCTTCTCTTGGACTGCTTCTGTATGTGCGCACGCACTACCTGCATTTTATTTTGGTCGGTAAAAAAATGTATTACGCAAACTTTGTAATTCTCAAACAAATGTGTTCTGCTAATAATAATAATAATAATATAGTTTATTTGTAAAAAGCACTTTACATTGAGCAAACAACTTCAAAGTGCTACAGTGTATAAATAAAAAGATAATAAAAATAAAAACTAGAACTCGCACGCATATATCTAAAAAAAGGCTTTTTTAAAAAGAAGGGTTTTTAAGCCTTTTTTTTAAAAAGCATTCACAGTCTGCGGTGCCCTCAAGTGGTCAGGGAGAGCGTTCCACAGACTTGGAGCGGCGGAGCAGAGTGCTAAACCACTAATGGTATCATAAGCTAACCAATCCACTTTATTCATATAGCACATTTAAACAACAAAAATGTTTCCAAAGTGCTGCACAAAAATATTAAAAACAAGATTCAAATACTATCCTTAGCTCCACCAATGACTAAATAAAAACAAAATAAATAAATATAAAAATAACCGGTGGTGGTTATGTTTTTTGCTTTGAAAAATCTTACTGTGAGGAAGTTGCAAACAGCACCTTCGACATCTGAAAAGAGGAAATGTGCATTTTTGAGAGTTTTGTCATTTCCGATGCCCGTAAATGTGTACAAACTGAGACCCGACTGATGATTGGATGAGCACGAGGAAGGCAAAGGAAAAGGAAGGGGGACCCCTTGTGTGGTAAGAGACTGCTGCACACTCAAGACGTTGGCTTCTTGAGCCAACTATCAGTTTTAGGAAAAATACTTTGACAAAGTAATTAATTACAGTTAAAATCCCCCCCAAAATAATGTAATTACTAATGGAATTACTCTGTATTAGATGCAATTAATTAATAGGGAAAGTAAGTAGAGTGTAGGAGTGTGTGCCTTTAAAAGGTGGTGCCTGTTGCAAGACGACGTCGGAGAATAGCCCAGCATTCATAGTCTGCAGGGTCAGTTACTGACTGGAAGGAGATTTTTGCTGACAGCAGCTTCTGTAGTGTCCACTGATAGTTAATAAAGCAATTGAACTTGCGTTAATGGCTATGTCTCTCCTTGTCCACAAACGTTGTATTCGAGGATTACATTATTTACAACCGCGTTGAAATTGTTCATTATTTCCCCATGGTAGTGGTAGTCATTGTGTGTATCTGTCATGGCAGTTGCTTGCACTACACTGTTCAAAAACAAGAAAAAAAAATTCAAAAATTAGGGGCATTTTATTTGAACTAAGCAAAATTATCTGCCAATAGAACAAGAAAATTTGGCTTGTCAAGACTTTCCAAAACAAGTTTATTAATTAGCTAACCTCAATGAACCCAAAAATACCTTAAAATAAGTATATTCTCACTAATAACAACTGTACTACTATACGAGTATGTATTTTCTATTGTTTCATTGAAAATAAAACAGCAAAGTCCATTTGGCTGTCATCTGTTTTAATCCATCCATCCATTTTCTACCGTTTGTCCCTTTCGGGGTCGCTGGAGCCTATCTCAGCTGCATTCGGGCGGAAGGTGTATGAGACACAATTGTGTCAAAGTCATGATTTTTTTTTTTCATCCTTGAAATAAGAAATTATTACTTTAAAAAAGTAGTTTTATACTTGAGAGTGTTGATGACACAGCTTTGCAACAGTTGATATTCTAGTTTCAAGCATGTTTTACTCAATATATGTCATCAAATCTCAGCAACAAGCTGTAATATCTTACTGAGATCATTTAGGACCAAAACACTTAAAACAAGTAAAACAGTCTAACATAAAATCTGCTTAGTGAGAAGAATTATCTTATCAGACAGAAAATAAGCAAATATCACCTTTATTTGAGATATTTAATCTTACTTAGATTTCAGTTTTTGCAGTGTAGTACAGAGCTGCTGTACTTGATGAAGTGAACTCACCGGGACACTTTCTTGTTGACATCAACACGACCACTTCAAAAGTAGCGTGCCACGTTACATCAGACGTATCGGTAACTGCGTTGTAATTATATAGAAAAGTATCGACGTTAGTAACGCCATAATTTATTAACAGCATTATTCCAAACACGGACCGTGAATGTACCAAAAAAACAAAAATAGTCTAGTTCTGCATGGATTAATTCCTTTGTCTGTAAAATACAATTAAAAAAAGATTACAAATTTTAAAGGTCTATAAATTGCGGCTCCAGATTATTTTTCTTTGATGGAATAGAGCAGGCCTGGGCAATAATTTTGACTCGGGGGCCAAATTTAGAAACAAAAATGTGTCTGGGGGCCAGTATATCTACAGGTAAAAGCCAGTAAATTAGAATATTTTGAAAAACTTGATTTATTTCAGTAATTGCATTCAAAAGGTGTAACTTGTACATTATATTTATTCATTGCACACAGACTGATGCATTCAAATGTTTATTTCATTTAATTTTGATGATTTGAAGTGGCAACAAATGAAAATCCAAAATTCCGTGTGTCACAAAATTAGAATATTACTTAAGGCTAATACAAAAAAGGGATTGTTAGAAATGTTGGCCAACTGAAAAGTATGAAAATGAAAAATATGAGCATGTACAATACTCAATACTTGGTTGGAGCTCCTTTTGCCTCAATTACTGCGTTAATGCGGCGTGGCATGGAGTCGATGAGTTTCTGGCACTGCTCAGGTGTTATGAGAGCCCAGGTTGCTCTGATAGTGGCCTTCAACTCTTCTGCGTTTTTGGGTCTGGCATTCTGCATCTTCCTTTTCACAATACCCCACAGATTTTCTATGGGGCTAAGGTCAGGGGAGTTGGCGGGCCAATTTAGAACAGAAATACCATGGTCCGTAAACCAGGCACGGGTAGATTTTGCGCTGTGTGCAGGCGCCAAGTCCTGTTGGAACTTGAAATCTCCATCTCCATAGAGCAGGTCAGCAGCAGGAAGCATGAAGTGCTCTAAAACTTGCTGGTAGACGGCTGCGTTGACCCTGGATCTCAGGAAACAGAGTGGACCGACACCAGCAGATGACATGGCACCCCAAACCATCACTGATGGTGGAGACTTTACACTAGACTTCAGGCAACGTGGATCCTGTGCCTCTCCTGTCTTCCTCCAGACTCTGGGACCTCGATTTCCAAAGGAAATGCAAAATTTGCTTTCGTCAGAAAACATGACTTTGGACCACTCAGCAGCAGTCCAGCTCTTTTTTTCCTTAGCCCAGGTGAGACGCTTTTCGCGCTGTTTCTTGGTCAACAGTGGCTTGACACGAGGTATGCGGCAGTTGAAACCCATGTCTTTCAAGCGTCTCTTGGTGGTGGATCTTGAAGCACTGACTCCAGCAGCTGTCCACTCCTTCTGAATCTCCCCCACATTTTTGAATGGGTTTTTTTTCACAATCTTGACCAGGGCGCGGTGATCCCTATCGCTTGTACACTTTTTCTGACCACAGTTTTTCCTTCCCTTTGCCTCTCCATTAATGTGTTTGGACACAGAGCTCTGAGAACAGCCAGCCTCTTCAGCAATAACCTTTCGTGTCTTTCCCTCCTTGTGCAATGTGTCGATGGTTGCCTTTTGGACAGCTGTCAAATCTGAAGTCTTCCCCATGTTTGTGTAGGCTTCAGAACTGGACTGAGAGACCATTTAAAGCCCTTTGCAGGTGTTTTGAGTTAATCAGCTGATTAGTTTGTGGCACCAGGTGTCTTCAAAATTTAACCCTTACACAATATTCTAATTTTGTGACACACGGAATTTTGGATTTTCATTTGTTGCCACTTCAAATCATCAAAATTAAATGAAATAAACATTTGAATGCATCAGTCTGTGTGCAATGAATAAATATAATGTACAAGTTACACCTTTTGAATGCAATTACTGAAATAAATCACGTTTTTCAAAATATTCTAATTTACTGGCTTTTACCTGTATATTTAGGAAAACTAATACAAAACCTCACAATAAAGTCTGATTGAATGCGAAAAATGTTATGACAGAACGCCTTGAAAACGGAATGGAATTTTATTTTTTTCTATGAACGATAAAACCCTGAATATTGAGAACATATGAACGTCACACGACATATTTTACAATCAAGCCAAATGCAACAAAAATGCAACAAAAAAGCGAAATATCAACGTGAAGGGTAAAAAAACAAAAAACATCTACAGTCTGATATATCTGATACATCACTAAGCTTTAGAACTTTGTTGTAAAAATCTCCTTCCACGTCTGTTCCTCACAACCGCATTTCAGGCTGGCCACTCTGGAAACACTCTGTGGAAACGCTCCCCACCCACACTGTTTGGTGCCTCGTCTGACCTGATGTGACGTAGATTACCATAGTAACTCGTAGGGTTGTACGGTATACCGGTATTGGTATAGTACCGCGATACTAATGAATCATATTTGGTACCATATCGCCTCTGAAAAGTACCGGTCCGCCACATCCTAAGACTTTTTTGTTAAAATAAAGCCATTAATGCCATTTTTTCTGGTCCACTTTATTTAGAAAAGTATCGAAAAGTACCGAAAAGTATCGAAATAATATTGGTATCAGGACAACACTAGTCACTAAAATATCATGCAAAAGCGCAGATTCCAACCATTGAAATACGTTGTATGGTTCAAGACTTATGGCAATTAGAAAACATCACTGCACATCATAATGGCAACTACACTTTCCATCTTAAAGATCTAAAAAAAATATTTGGGAATGTCCGGCAGGTCAGATTGAAAAGCTTAACGGGCCTTAATTTGCCCAAGTCTGGAATAGAGGTTGAGACTTTTGATGGTAAAGGTTGCCGGCCCCTGGTCTGGGGCGATGATAATACAATGCAATAGTAAAGTTACTACCTAGGGGAGCAGGGTGGTGGGCTGGGGGCAGCAGGGGGGAGGATAAACAGCTAGCAGGTGCCAATTGTCCTCCCCTGGGCGCCGCTGGGCTTTAACAGAGTCATATTCTGGGCCGACTGAACCCTCACCCTTTTCCATCTGAAGGACACAAGATGCTCACAGTGAGCTCAGCTGACTGGCTAGAAAAGCTCATCGTGCAGCCATGTCAACTGTCAGGTGCAATAGTACTCAAATAGCAACACACAAATTGGCTCGCCACTTCATAATTAACGTAACTGTAACACTATAAAGTGCCAATACACATATTTTTGCTGTTAAAATAGCAATATTGCATATGCTGCACCATAGATGTTGTCAGAATAATTGTATCTAAGTTATCACAAAACTTTGTGTTGCCATGAGTTCCCGGCGAGAAGACAAAAACTGTCTTTGAGCCTACCAAGAAGAAGGCTTGTAAAACTCCACTGTGTAGGATGGGAAGCAACATGAAGGTGTTCTGTTTCTTTTAGAGATGCGCGGATAGGCAATTATTTCATCCGCAACCGCATCAGAAAGTCGTCAACCATCCGCAATCCACCCGATCTAACATTTGATCAGAACTGCATCCGCCCGCCATCCGCCCGCACCCGCCCGTTGTTATATATCTAATATAGACGATGCAAGGCATTAGTGAGGTTATAAAGCTTTTGCCTGTTAAAGAAAGGAGACTGATCCAACGCAGCACAGACATTCGCGTGCCACGCTGTCACGACCCAGACGCACACCAGTGCGCAATAATATGGGAGCCGCGCTGAGCGCACCTCCAAGCGCGTCTCGCTGCCGGCGACGGCCGGGTATATGGGCCCGACGCTCCAGCGCCATCCATTTTCAGGGCTAGTTGATTCGGCAGGTGGGTTGTTACACACTCCTTAGCGGGTTCCGACTTCCATGGCCACCGTCCTGCTGTCTATATCAACCAGGGTGAGCCCCACCCCTTTCGTGAGCGCACTGCGCGCGGAGTGACCCCTGTTACGCGCCCCCGGCAACAGGGGTGGCGGGCAGGTAAGCTGCGCGGGCGGAGCGCGCGGAGTGACCCCTGTTACGAGCCCCCGGCCACGGGGGTGGCGGGCAGGTAAGCTGCTTACCTGCTGCGCGTGACGCCGGCCGCGGCGAAGGCGGACGAGGCGGGGTGTCGGTGCGGTGGGCGCGGTGGTGACCCTGGACGTGCGTCGGGCCCTTCTCGCGGATCGCCTCAGCTACGGCTCCCGGTGGGGCCCTCTCGGGGGAAGGGGCCTCGGTCCCGGACCCCGGCGAGGCGTCGGGGGCCTTCTCCGCTCCGTAAAAGTGTCCAACTCTTTTTTTTTTTCTTCTTCTGTTGTGGCATATGCTGCAGGTGCCTGCTCGTTTTTCGTATGTGGGTAACAACATTTAACTATGTATATATATTTCCCAATTGGTTTAACTGCCACCCGCCTGAATCTATTTAAAATCTAATTTTTTTTTATTTCAATCGCCCGACCCGACCCGACCCGCTGATAAAATCTAATTTTTTTTAAATTCCATCCGCCCGATCCGCGGATAATCCGCCGACTCCGCGGTTGTGCCCGCAAACCGCGCATCTCTAGTTTCTTTGATGTATTTTGTCTTGACCCGAGATCTACAAAGCGAAGAGGAAGCAGGACCTGACTCCCCTCCAGGGACCTCTTCTTTTAACTGTTTTACAACCTTTTCTGTGAACTGTTTACGAACTTTTCTTTGAACCGACCTTTTCTTTGAACTGTTTGTAATCAAAGGCGATGGCTGTTTACGACCCCCGTCCCTTTAGAAACCGCTGTCGCCATGTAATCAGGGAAAGTCCAAATAAAAGAGGCGTACAATCTTTCGTCAGAGCGTGGTGACACTGTACAAGGGTACAGGTGTACGCGTTTCTCCTCATTGAGCCAAATGTAATTCTGTCTCTGTTTGATTCCTTGCTTCTTGTCTTGTTTAATCGATGTCATCCGTCATCTGACTGCCAATATCTAATTTCATGTTATATGTAACATATAAAGGAACAGCCTGCCAATAACAGTAAATGTGTATGTCTTTCAGTGCTATACTCTATGAGTGCTCAGCGGATTAAAAAGGATTATTGGGTTTGATTTATGGAACGGTGATAAACCAAAACAACTAATAACCATAATGGCAGCTGCAGGCATCAAAGGATGTGTCAAAAGGAAGGGCTTTGACGGTGTCAAGCAGAGATAAGAGCAAATCTATCGGTATGCACTATCAGAGCAGGCAAACAATAAAAACCAAGGAGAGCATTTTGTAATTACCTAGCGCTAATCTAATTATACGGATATAGATAGTGGAATCACTTCAACATAACTAACTCAATTACATTACTATTATAATGAGATAGAAGTTGTCAGAATAATTGTATCTAAGTTATCACAAAACTTTGTGTTGCCATGAGTTCCCGGCGAGAGGACAAAAGCTGTCTACCAAGCAAAAGGCTTGTAAAACTCCACTGTGTACGATGGGAAGCTACATGAAGGCGTCGGTTTCTTTGATGTATTGTAATCCACAGGAAGATTTTGTCTTGACCCGAGATCTACGAAGTGGAGAGGAGGCAGGGCCTGACTCCCCTCTAGGCACCTTTTCTTTGAACTGTTTTAAGACTAAGGCTGAAACGACGCGTCGACGTAGTCGACGTCATCGGTTACGTAAATACGTCGACGCCGTTTTTGTGCGTCGGCGCGTCGCATATTTACGTCACACTACTTTACTGTCATGGCGGAGCGCAAAGCAGACGATGCGAGCGAGGGGAAAAAAGCACGCCAAAAGTCGTCAAAAGTGTGGGAGTATTTCAATAAACGGCCTAATAATGTTGTTGTATGCACACTGTGTCGAGCGGAAATGGCCTATCATAGCAGCACAACGGCTATGAACGAACATTTGAAAAGAAAACCCCCGACAGCGTTCTTGCCATCACCATCAACAAGTCAATCGTCCGCGTGCGTATACGTTGTCATTATTACACAAAAACATGAATGTGTCATTTGTATCTGCGTTGTAAATTCATAAACTAAAGCACCGTTTCGCTCTGAGAGGCGCGTTTGGCGTCCCTGTTCAGTGTTTACAAAGACGCGCTCCTCTTTAATGCTGTGGAGAGGCGGCGGCGGCGGCGAGCGAGCGGCGAGGCGGGGCGCGCCGGGAGCGACGCCGCAAACGTGCCCAGGTGCGCGATCCGCGCAGTTGGAAGAGAAAAGACTTTGTGTAAAATTAAAAGATTGTAAACCTGGCAAAGCCGTCTGGCGTTCAGTCTGTCGGTCCTGAAAGAACCCCACGGCACAAGACGTGTCACAAACGCTAACGTTAATTAGTTGTGCAAATACCTTTTACAACATTAACAGTTACATATACTATGTACAAACGAACAATTAACTTTCACTTTAATCATACTATCATTGTTGTGTTATTAAGCAAAATAAGCAATACTTTTACTTTTGTTGAAATGTTTACACTGTACACTTTTTTGTATTGGATGTTTAGCTTTATTTTTGCACATTTTAGCAAATAAGCAATACTTTTACTTTTGTTGAAATGTTTACACTTGTTACAGAATATTTCCGTTTTGCACTTTTTTGTATTGGATGTTTATCTTTATTTTTGCACATTTTAAAGCAAAATAAGCAATACTTTTACTTTTGAAATGCTTATACTATTCCAGAATATTAAGATTTGCACTGGATGTTTACTTTTATATTTGCACATTAAAAAGCAAATAAGCTACTTTTAATTTTGTTAAATGTTAAAAGTTTTAAATGTTTACATTGTTACAGAATATTTTGTCATGTTGTTGTCAATGTTGACTGACTAGTGGCCATACTTTTTTTTTTGTAAATAAAAGCCATGCCTTTTGAAAAAACTGGCCTACATTTATTTTTTCCTCTTCATTTTAAATTAAAAAAAAATCGGTAAAAGGAAAAATAATCTATAGATTAATCGAAAAAATAATCTATAGATTAACCGATTAATCGAAAAAATAATCTATAGATTAATCGATAGAAAAATAATCGTTAGCTGCAGCCCTATTTAAGACCTTTTCTTTGAACTGTTTTGCAATCAAAGGCGATGGCTGTTTACGACCCCCGTCCCTTAGAAACAGCTGTTGCCATGTAATCAGGGAAAGTCCAAATAAAAGAGGAGGCGTACAATCTTTCGTCAGAGCGTGGTGGAGACTGTGCAAGGGTACAGCCCAGACGTTTCTCCTCAATTGAGCCAAATTTGAATTATGTCTCTGTTTAATTCCTTTCTTCTTGTCTTGTTTAACAGATGTCATCAGTGTTTGAACCTGACAGAAGTATTATACCAAAAGTTAATGTATGTATGTAGGCAGCATTTTCCCTGACAGATTAATAGTTTATTATAATTTAAGTATATAAAAATAGGTGAGAGGTTAGGAATGTCCTTGTACAATGATTCTATGGATATCTGCAATAAAAAAAAAGATTTAAGTCATTATTCTGAAGGACGTAAAAAAAAGATTATCATGCCTGTAAGACAACAGCACCATGCTAGTGTTTATGGTGGGTCTGACTGGTCCAAGAGTCTTTCATGCAGCTCTGATAGTGTCTCAGTCTTGCTCTGTGGTCCAGCTGAAACCATGCAAGTGGACATTTCAGACGACTGGAAGGATTTATTAAGGGGTCATAACAGTTTAAAGAGTGTTAGATAGACCATGCTAGAGATCATGGGGATGGTGTTGGACTGCACGCTTAAAACCAAAAGATGACATGCCAACCTCTTCAATGATCAGCGAGCAAATCTGACCATTCACTTTAGTTTAAGGTGAATAGGAATCTTGAATTCAGTGTGGCCCTTCTTATATGACTCAGTACAACCAACAGCATTGTACAGTTGTACAAAGGGGAAATTGATTCAACAATCGCTCATCTACTCAATTTCTACAGCGGTTTGTTCATGCAGTGGAAAAAGGGGATGATGAAATCATGCCACTAAGTCACAAATGAAACAATCTCTGAGCATTTTCTTCAGGTTAGCTTTCCAATAAAAAGGAAGACATGCAGAGAGACTAAGATGATTGACGACAACTTCTGCTTTTAGATCTCTCCCCGTCTATCTTTCCTCCTTTCTATCCCAATCAGAGAATGCTGATTGGCTTTTCCAAAACATGCAGCAAAAAAGTCACAAATGGGTTCCCGTTCCAACTATACAGCATACATCTGTGCATGCTGCTAAAGATGGAAACAGGTGTCAGAAGAACTAATGACATTTCAGACCTGGGAAACAACATTTTAACACTAATTTATTATTTATAATCAGGAGTGCTGAGTCAATAAGCAATGTTTCTAACATCATAGGTTGGTAACATTTAATTGCATTACCTACTTTATATTAAAAGTGCAGTTCCAAATGTCATTTTTTATGCCAAAAATTACAAGAACATGTCAATGTTTTTCAACCTTTTTTGAGCCAAGGCACATTTTTTTCATTGAAAAAATCCTGAGGCACACCACATGTCCAGAAACCATTAAAAAACGCAACTCAGTAGCTGATATTGACAATAAAAAGTTGTTCTCGCAATTGTTGGATATGAATTGCTACCATAACTAAGCATGCATCACTATAGCTCTTGTCTCAAAGTAGGTGTACTGTCACCACCTGTCAAAATCACGCCATGACTTATTTGGAGTTTTTTGCGGTTTTCCTGTGTGTATTGTTTTAGTCCTTGTCTTGCGCTCCTATTTTGGTGGCTTTTCCTCTTTTTTTGGTATTTTCCTGCAGCAGTTTCATGTCTTCCTTTGAGCGATATTTCCCGCATCTACTTTGTTTTCATCCTTCTTCGTGGGTACATTGTCGATTGTCAAGTCATGTTCGGATGTACATTGTAGACGCCAGTAAGTCTTTGCTGTCGTCCAGCATTCCGTTTTTGTTTACTTTGTAGCCAGTTCAGTTTTAGTTTTGTTCTGCATAGCCTTCCTTAAGCTTCAATGCCTTTTCTTAGGGGCACTCACCTTTTGTTTATTTTTTGTTTAAGCATTAAATGCCTTTTTACCTGCACGCTGCCTCCCGCTGTTTCCGACATCTACAAAGTAATTAGCTACCGGCCGCCGTACTGATATGGAAGAGTATTACACGGTTACTCTGCCGAGCTCTAGACAGCACCGACACTCAACAACAACACATCATTTGCAGACTATAATTACTGGTTTGCAAAAATATTTTTTTACCCCACGGCACACCAGACTGTATCTCACGGCACACTAGTGCATACTTGCCAACCTTGAGACCTCTGAATTCGGGAGTTTGGGTGGGGGGTGTATATTGTAGCGCCCCAGGAGAGTTAGTGCTGCAAGGGATTCTGGGTATTTGTTCTGTTGTGTTTCTGTTGTGTTACGGTGCGGATGTTCTCCCGAAATGTGTTTGTCATTCTTGTTTGGTGTGGTTTCACAGTGTGGCGCATTTTCGTAACAGTGTTAAAGTTGTTTATACGGCCCCCCTCAGTGTGACCTGTATGGCTGTTGACCAAGTATGCCTTGCATACACTTGTGTGCATGACAAGCCGTAGATATTATGTGACTGTTCCAGCACGCAAAGGCAGTGCCTTTAAGGCACTCCCCCAATATTGTTGTCTGGGTGGAAATCGGGAGAATGGTTGTCCCGGGAGATTTTCGGGAGGGGCACTCAAATTCGGGAGTCTCCCGGGTAAATCTGGAGGGTTGGCAAGTATGCACTAGTGTGCCGCAGCACAGTGGTTGAAAAACACTGCTGTATGTTACAGTGGTTAAGGGGAGAACAGATTTAACAAATCCATCCATCCATCGATTTTCTACTGCTTGTCTCTCTCGGGGTCGCGAGAATTATGAAGTTGAATGTTTTAAACATTTTCGTTTGGCCCGAATAAAATGAGAGTCAATCACAGCTGTCTCACATGACGGAAGATACTATGGTTGCTAAATTGCTTTTGAAACGGTGGGTAAAATCAAACGCTTCTCTAAA
Organism: Nerophis lumbriciformis; assembly: GCF_033978685.3. NCBI lineage: Eukaryota > Metazoa > Chordata > Actinopteri > Syngnathiformes > Syngnathidae > Nerophis > Nerophis lumbriciformis. Next base: position 42,006,256 of record NC_084561.2, on the reverse strand, counting down.
CACTGCGCTTTTTTAAAAACATTTTTACATGACGTAATATTTTAGCTGCATGCGTGTGGATTAGTGTGGCGTAGCTGACATTGTTCAACCAGAGAGGGCAGGTTATGATGCTTGGTAACAGACAATACCTTGAAGTTTCAGACAAACTAGCATGGTAAGTTAAAGGGGAACATTATCACCAGACCTATGTAAGTGTCAATATATACCTTGATGTTGCAGAAAAAAGACCATATATTTTTTTAACCGATTTCCGAACTCTAAATGGGTGAATTTTGGCGAATTAAACGCCTTTCTAATATTCGCTCTCGGAGCATCTGGAAGCAATTCGCCATTTTCTCAAACACCGGGTCAAAACATCTCTGTTATTTTCCGTTTTTTCGACTGTTTTTCGTACCTTGGAGACATCATGCCTCGTCGGTGTGTTGTCGGAGGGTGTAACAACACGAACAGGGACGGATTCAAGTTGCACCAGTGGCCCAAAGATGCCAAAGTGGCAAGAAATTGGACGTTTGTTCCGCACACTTTACCGACGAAAGCTATGCTACGACAGAGATGGCAAGAATGTGTGGATATCCTGCGACACTCAAAGCAGATGCATTTCCAACCATAAAGTCAAAGAAATCTGCCGCCAGACCCCCATTGAATCTGCCGGAGTGTGTGAGCAATTCAGGGACAAAGGACCTCGCTAGCACGGCAAGCAATGGCGGCAGTTTGTTACCGCAGACGAGCGAGCTATCGACCCTCGCTTCCCTGGCCTGCTGACATCAACTCCAAAACTGGACAGATCAGCTTTCAGGAAAAGAGCGCGGATGAGGGTATGTCTACAGAATATATTAATTGATGAAAATTGGGCTGTCTGCACTCTCAAAGTGCATGTTGTTGCCAAATGTATTTCATATGCTGTAAACCTAGTTCATAGTTGTTAGTTTCCTTTAATGCCAAACAAACACATACCAATCGTTGGTTAGAAGGCGATCGCCAAATTCGTCCTCGCTTTCTCTCGTGTCGCTGTTTTCGTCGGTTTCGCTTGCATACGGTTCAAACCGATATGGCTCAATAGCTTCAGTTTCTTCTTCAATTTCGTTTTCGCTACCTGCCTCCACACTACAACCATCCGTTTCAATACATGCGTAATCTGTTGAATCGCTTAAGCCGCTGAAATCCGAGTCTGAATCCGAGCTAATGTCGCTATAGCTTGCAGTTCTTTCCGCCATGTTTGTTTGTGTTGGCTTCACTATGTGACGTCACAGGAAAATGGACGGGTGGTTAAAATCAGGCACTTTGAAGCTTTTTTTAGGGATATTGCATACCTGCCAACTTTTGAAATCAGAAAAACCTAGTAGCCAGGGTCCAGGGGCCGCAGGCCCCGGTAGGTCCAGGACAAAGTCCTGGTGGGGGGTTCATTGATTATTAGCATTCAGACAGGTTAAAATGTTGCTAAACCATCACTTTTCTATCAGTCACAGTGACTTTTCAAAACAAAAAATATTACAGCAAAAATCATATGGGTTGATTGACATGTTTATTCTGTAAGCTAACTTCAATAGTTTGAAATTATTTTGACAGTTAATGCCAGTTATCCTGTCAACCTTCAATTTGTTAATTGAAAGTATAAACAGTATAAACACTTTTTACAGTAAACAAATGGTAAAACAGTAATAAACAATTCCATTAAAAAAAAAATTGGTGTCATTATTAACTTTCTGTCCAAGCTTGTATAATCTACTGCCTTGTTCAATTGTAAAAAATATTCTGTGCCTAAAATTCACATTTCTATCACAATTATCATACTGTAAACATGGTAAGCTAACTTCATTAAAATTAATAGTCCTGTCAATAGCATGGAATTACAATTCAAATGTAGTTTTTTTGTAAGCCTTTCAAAAGAATTCAAAATATGAAAAATTAATGAAAATTAATTTAAGCCATCAGACACTTGAAAAGTGGCACATCACATCTCTAATGTAATCATTTTAACTTTTCAACAGAAATAGCACTGCAAAAATATTAAGGACATAGTTCTGTATTTTGGTAGTTATGCTGTCAACATTTAACAAGATTTCTTCAACTTGGACTTGAAAGCATAAATAGTATAAACACTTTTAACAGTATAACAACGTGGTCTTTTACATCGCTAATTCCTCCGTGTTCGATCGAAAAATCTTGTCTGCACAAGGTGCAATTCGCGTAGTTTTCACCCTTTTTGGAAGGGATAATTATTCCCGGATAGGCTTTTGAATATTCTTCACGGAATGACTGCAGTTTTCTTTTCGGTTTAAGACTCGTTTGCGATTTTTCTCCGGCTGATTCCATGATCGTTCGCTCGTTTGGAAACAATGGCAACTGGTGCCTGGTGCTTGGCAGCGGGGCTATAAATAGCCTCGCGCATGGCATTCGGAATGGCTCGATAGGAAGTTACGGGAAGCAGTGTCGATTGTCATTGTTGTTACGCGATTTCGTGAATAAAACTTTAAAAAAAAAAAACGTATTTTTTATCACTGCAACCGTAACCCGGAATAGGTTGATGAAAACCGTACTAATTACGGGAAAACCGGAGTGGTTGGCAGGTATGATATTGCGTGATGGGTAAAATTTTGAAAAAAACTTCAAAAAATATAATAAGCAACTGGGAACTGATTTTTAATGGTTTTAACAATTCTGAAATTGTGATAATGTTCCCCTTTAAGGATCTGAAACATGTCACAAACCTTTTAAAAAAGTGATGGTATTTTCTGTTTTAAGATGTGGCCAAGTCTATTAGTTGTAGTCTTGAATTATTCATGAAAGTGTAAATGCCTTAAATGGCCATGTAATACTGATTTCTCAGTGTACAATTGTGCTGATATAGAAAAATTGCTTTTAATCAAAGCCCTCATTGGAGACATGTTATTTTGTGATTATTATTTTTTTTTTTTGAAACATTTCAAACCCAGGTCTGATTCTATCTCATGTCCTCTACCTAATTTTGCCCAGCTGATTCTTGGCTCTGGACAGAGGTTGAAGAGCGATGAAGTCATCACCTATTGCCACATGGTTGGAATACATCTAAACCGGGAAGGAGTGAAAGAATACACAAAGAGGTTAGACATTAAGAAAATTACTTACAAGGACATAACAAGAGAGATGACAGAGCAGAGACAGACAAGATTGAAGAGGATGAGGAGTGTCCTGCTATACAAATACCCATACTGAGAGATTACAGTAGCATGCACACTTGGATACACTGTGTTTGTGCACAGTATCAGATGATGTCATGCTGTGTCAGTGCAACACCTTACACCATGCGTTTCCTGTTAATGTTCTTTCTGTTAAAAAGTGGCTTACAAATAGTACCGTATTTTCCGCACTATAAGGCGCACCTAAAAACCACAAATTTTCTCAAAAGCTGACAGTGCGACTTATAACCCGGTGCGCTTTATATATGGATTAATATTACGATTCATTTTCATAAAGTTTCAATCTCGCAACTACGGTAAACAGCCGCCATCTTTTTTCCCGGTAGAACAGGAAGCGCTGCTTCTTCTACGCAAGCAACCGCCAAGGTAAGCACCCGCCCCCATAGAACAGGAAGCGCTTCTTCTTCTACTGTAAGCAACCACCCGCCCGCGTAGAAGAAGAAAAAGGGCGCGGATATTACCGTACGTTTCATTTCCTTTGTGTGTTTACATCTGTAAAGACCACAAAATGGCTCCTACGAAGCGACAGGGATCCGGTTCATGAAAAGACGCAATCTCTCCATCCGCACACGGACTACTATTTCACAGCAACTGATATTCCTGTGAACCGCACTGTGGATACAACGGGAGCACGTACGGTGAATATTCGCACCACAGGGAATGAGAAGTCATCCTTCACTGTGGTTCTAGCTTGCCATGCTAATGGCCAGAAACTTCCACCCATGGTGATATTCAAAAGGAAGACCTTGCCAAAAGAGACCTTTCCAGCCGGCGTCATCATAAAAGCTAACTCGAAGGGATGGATGAAGAAAAGATGAGCGAGTGGTTAAGGTAAGTTTAAGTTTACGCGAAGAGGCCGGGTGGCTTTTTTCACGCAGCCCCGTCCATGTTGATATACGACTCCATGCGCGCCCACATCACGCTGGTTTTAATATATTATTAAAGTTTGACTGACCTATTTGACTGTCTTTTTGACATTCCTTTAGCGCAGTTAGATGCGGCTTACAACACGGGGCGGCTTATAGGTGGACAAAGTTTTGAAATATGCCGTTCATTGAAGGCGCGGCTTATAACCCAGGGCGCCTTATGGTGCGGAAAATACGGTAATAAAAAGCTAAATAATGTCTTCTCAAAGTATTTCCTTCCCTTTCTTTCATTTGCAGTTTGCTGTCCCTAAGGTTTAACATATTGAGGCACGTCACCTACTGCGTTATTGTAAATGTAATATGAAATGCATCACTACCCACAGGAGAAAGGGCAAATATAGCATTGCGGAGGCTTCAGGTGGAGTATGTGACTCCGGGCCAAAAGTAAATTGGATGGTCCTCAAACAATATTAACTTAAATGTAATGCATTTTGTGAGTAAAGACAGTGGCTTGAGTGTGTGGAAAAACTAAAAGCAGGAAAGCTTACAGGTAAAAGCCAGAAAATTAGAATATTTTGAAAAACTTGATTTATTTCAGTAATTGCATTCAAAAGGTGTAACTTGTACATTATATTTATTCATTGCACACAGACTGATGCATTCAAATGTTTATTTCATTTAATTTTGATGATTTGAAGTGGCAACAAATGAAAATCCAAAATTCCGTGTGTCACAAAATTAGAATATTACTTAAGGCTAATACAAAAAAGGGATTTTTAGAAATGTTGGCCAACTGAAAAGTATGAAAATGAAAAATATGAGCATGTACAATACTCAATACTTGGTTGGAGCTCCTTTTGCCTCAATTACTGCGTTAATGCGGCGTGGCATGGAGTCGATGAGTTTCTGGCACTGCTCAGGTGTTATGAGAGCCCAGGTTGCTCTGATAGTGGCCTTCAACTCTTCTGCGTTTTTGGGTCTGGCATTCTGCATCTTCCTTTTCACAATACCCCACAGATTTTCTATGGGGCTAAGGTCAGGGGAGTTGGCGGGCCAATTTAGAACAGAAATACCATGGTCTGTAAACCAGGCACGGGTAGATTTTGCGCTGTGTGCAGGCGCCAAGTCCTGTTGGAACTTGAAATCTCCATCTCCATAGAGCAGGTCAGCAGCAGGAAGCATGAAGTGCTCTAAATCTTGCTGGTAGACGGCTGCGTTGACCCTGGATCTCAGGAAACAGAGTGGACCGACACCAGCAGATGACATGGCACCCCAAACCATCACTGATGGTGGAAACTTTACACTAGACTTCAGGCAACGTGGATCCTGTGCCTCTCCTGTCTTCCTCCAGACTCTGGGACCTCGATTTCCAAAGGAAATGCAACATTTGCATGGTTGGGTGATGCATGGTTTGCATGCTCATATTTTTTTTTTTTTTTTTTTCAGTTGGCCAACATTTCTAAAAATCCCTTTTTTGTATTAGCCTTAAGTAATATTCTAATTTTGTGACACACGGAATTTTGGATTTTCATTTGTTGCCACTTCAAATCATCAAAATTAAATGAAATAAACATTTGAATGCATCAGTCTGTGTGCAATGAATAAATATAATGTACAAGTTACACCTTTTGAATGCAATTACTGAAATAAATCAAGTTTTTCTAAATATTCTAATTTACTGGCTTTTACCTGTATATGCAGAATTATTGTTTCCATTTTTTTTTTTAACTCCCCATTCTACCTGACTCTTCTGTGTGCTGGTGGGTCGCAGATGTCGGTAGAAGACCTTCTTCACCACGTCAGGAAAGAGGCAGGTAATGATAATGATGATGATGGCAAACCATGCAGAGCCACTGGACAGTAATTGAACAAAAACAAAATACATATCCTGGGTGTGGAGGAATGGCCTGTAAGAGAAAATACATATTAATACAGTACTTACAGGGAAGGAGGAGCAATACCCCATAACTCACGAGTAAAGTGGAAAATGGCATGGTTGTTTTTAATAGTTAGCTATTAAAGAAACATGTTGCCTCCTTTAGGCTTCTAAATGACATACTTTAACTTTATCTGTAAATTAAATCTTACCATGCATAAAACCACATATACATAAATATATGGTCCATGATTACAAAGGTTTCTACCATCCTATGAAAACTGGCAAGTAGAGATGTCCGATAATGGCTTTTTTGCCGATATCCGATATTCCGATATTGTCCAACTCTTAATTACCGATTCCGATATCAACCGATACCGATATATATAGTCGTGGAATTAACACATTATTAGGATAGGATAGGATAGGACTTTATTGTCATTGCACAAGTACAACGAAACTATGTTTTCAGCACAAACCCGTTCAAGATTAGACAAACAAACAGTGTACAGTAGAGATGCGCGGTTTGCGGACACAACCGCGGAGTCCGCGGATTATCCGCGGGTCGGGCGGTTGAAATAAAAAAAAAATTAGATTTTATCCGCGGGTCGGGTCGGGCGGTTGAAATAAAAAAAAATTAGATTTTAAATAGATTCAGGCGGGTGGCAGTTAAACCAATTCGGAAATATATATACATAGTAGAGATGCGCGGATAGGCAATTATTTCATCCGCAACCGCATCAGAAAGTCGTCAACCATCCGCCATCCACCCGATGTAACATTTGATCAGAACCGCATCCGCCCGCACCCGCCCGTTGTTATATATCTAATATAGACGATGCAAGGCATTAGTGAGGTTATAAAGCTTTTGCCTGTTAAAGAAAGGAGACTGATCCAATGCAGTGCAGACATTCGCGTGCCACGCTGTCACGACCCAGACGCACACCAGTGCGCAATCATATGGGAGCCGCGCTGAGCGCACCTCCAAGCGCGTCTCGCTGCCGGCGACGGCCGCGTATGAGCCCGACGCTCCAGCGCCATCCATTTTCAGGGCTAGTTGATTCGGCAGGTGGGTTGTTACACACTCCTTAGCGGGTTCCGACTTCCATGGCCACCGTCAAGCTGCTGTCTATATCAACCAGGGTGAGCCCCACCCCTTTCGTGAGCGCACTGCGCGCGGAGTGACCCCTGTTACGCGCCCCCGGCAATGGGGGTGGCGGGCAGGTAAGCTGCGCGGGCGGAGCGCGCGGAGTGACCCCTGTTACGAGCCCCCGGCCACGGGGGTGGCGGGCAGGTAAGCTGCTTACCTGCTGCGCGTGACGCCGGCCGCGGCGAAGGCGGACGAGGCGGGGTGTCGGTGCGGTGGGCGCGGTGGTGACCCTGGACGTGCGTCGGGCCCTTCTCACGGATCGCCTCAGCTACGGCTCCCGGTGGGGCCCTCTCGGGGGAAGGGGCCTCGGTCCCGGACCCTGGCGAGGCGTCCCTTCTCCGCTCCGTAAAAGTGTCCATCTCTTTTTTTTTTTCTTCTGTTGTGGCATATGCTGCAGGTGCCTGCTCGTTTTTCGTATGTGGGTAACAACATTTAACTATGTATATATATTTCCGAATTGGTTTAACTGCCACCCGCCTGAATCTATTTAAAATCTAATTTTTTTTTATTTCAACCACCCGACCCGACCCGACTCGCGGATAAAATCTAATTTTTTTCAATTTCATCCGCCCGATCCGCGGATAATCCGCGGACTCCGCGGTTGTGCCCGCAAACCGCGCATCTCTAATATATAGTTAAATGTTGTTACCCACATACGAAAAACGAGCAGGCACCTGCAGCATGCCACAACAGAAGAAGAAAAAAAAAGAGATGGCAACGCTGGCAGCAAACATGGTACGCGACAAACTAAAAAAGGGAATACTAAAGACGAGGGGAAAAAAAGGCCAGAAAACTCGTTTTTATGAGGTTGTAAATCAGGATGATAGTAATGCTGGCTACGTGATTTGCAAGAGCTGCGACGCTGTTTATGTCTACAATAGTCACAAAACCGGGACATCTAACATGGTGCATCACATTTGTGCAAAACCCCGAACCTCCACAAACACCCTGAGCATGAGCAGTTTCGTCCGCCGTGATCCCAGAAGAGTGCCACAGGATGTTAAAACAAGGCTTACAGATGCATGTGTGAACGCAGCTGCCTGCAGCAGTTTGAGTGGCGCGAGCGCGCTTGGAGGTGCGCTCAGCGCGGCTCCCAGATGATTGCGCACTGGTGTGCGTCTGGGCCGTGACAGCGTGGCACGCATTGAATGTCTCTGCTACATTGGATCAGTCTCCTTTCTTTAACAGGCAAAAGCTTTATAACCTCACTAATGCCTTGCATAGTCTATATTAGATATATAACAACGGGCGGGTGGCGGATGGCGGGCGGGTGCGGTTTTGATTAAATGTTAGTTCGGGTGGATGGCGGATGGTTGACGACTTTTGTGATGCGGTTGCGGATGAAATAATTGCCTATCCGCGCATCTCTAGTGTACAGGGTTACAGAACAGGAACACTGGTGGGTCGCCAAAGGCGCCCCGTAAAAGATAAGAAAAAGGTACAACGCTGGGGAAGAAGATGAGTAAAAAACTACAATCTAGACTGGGCTCCTAAGGGGGCCTAGTCTGGAGTGGGAAAAAATATCCATGCAATGCACACATAAACACGTTACATTTAATCACGACAACTCGCAACAGACGGGAGGAGAGTTAGGGGCCCTGGAGGGGCGGCTGCTGCAAGGGGTGTATATTGTAGCGTCCCGGAAGAGTTAGTGCTGCAAGGGGTTCTGGGTATTTGTTCTGTTGTGTTTATGTTGTGTTACGGTGCAGATGTTCTCCCAAAATGTGTTTGTCATTCTTGTTTGGTGTGGGTTCACAGTGTGGTGCATATTTGTAACAGTGTTAAAGTTGTTCATACTAGGGATGTCCCGATCCGATATTTGGATCGGATCGGCTGCCGATATTTGCCAAAAATTGCGTATCGGCAAGGCATGGGAAAATGCCGATCCAGATCCAGTTAAAAAAAAAACTCCGGTCCGTGTTTTCCAACGCACCGATTTAAATAATACATTCCACTCTTCTGCGGCTCCCTAATTTCTGTTCCGCATTTTCCAGCACACCTTCAACACATCCACAGGTCTGTGAATTCTCACGCAGTTGCTTTTAGCTGCTGGCATTACACGACAGGCTCTTCTCACTCTTTCCTGTGTCTCCCTCTCACAGACAGCAAGCGCACCTTCTTACACACGTCACATACTGTCACGTCATACGTCACATATGTATACACCCTCTCCCAGCAGAGAGGTAGCAGCATGGCTAACGTTAGCTGTGATGCTAGCGCAGCCGTGCGAGCAACGCTCCCTCTAAGGTGCTCGCCTGTGCAATTGCGCACTGTTTAAGCGTCCTCTGCGCATAGCAAATCTATGCCACGCACAAAATCAAATAAAAAAATATGCGCATAACAATTTTCGACACACGGACACGACAGAGAAAACAGTTTTCGTCATCATTGTTCAAATATTGTGACGTCTGTCGAGACGCTTATCTCCATTCGGTGCCACACGTCCACACCATCAAAATGCCGAGGCAAAAATTTCCACATCAACACCGTATGAAAAAATTAGTGATTTTTTTAGTTGTGATTTCCTTTTCTGCATGAAAGTTTAAAAGTAGCATATATTAATGCAGTATGAAGAAGAATGTTTTAATGTAGACATGCAAGCCTTGAAAGAACATTTTGAAAATCAAGACTACATTTCCTGCAAATGGGTGCATTTCTACCCTATATTTTAACTTTAGATTTATTCTCATATCAAACTCTTTTGGCTGTCTTTTTGACACTTACATCCGGCGCCCCCCTCCACACCCTGGATTATAAATAATGTAAATAATTCAATGTGATTATCTTGTGTGATGACTGTATTATCATGATAGTATATATCTGATAGTATATATCTGTATCATGAATCAATTTAAGTGGAGCCCGTCTTAAACAAGTTGAAAAACTTATTCGGGTGTTACCATTTAGTGGTCAATTGTATGGAATATGTACTTCACTGTGCAACCTACTAATAAACGTCTCAATCAATCAATCAAAACACATAGAATCATAATACTGCTGTGATTATATGCATCAAGTGTTCATTCAAGACTAAGGCAAAATATCGAGATATATATCGTGTATCGCAATATGGCCTTAAAATATATATCAGGTCAGTTTCTTGTTACCAACTATTGTGTATTATTCAAACTCCCCTAATTCAGCTGGCTAGTTGTTATCAAGAGTACTAAAACCCTATTCAACATGATTCTGACAACTAAGTAGGCTAAATAACTTTAAAGTTTAATACATGCTCGGATAGGCCAGTATCGGTCAGTATCGGTATCGCAAAAACAATATCGGTATCGGATCGGAAGTGCAAAAACCTGGATCGGGACATCCCTAATGTACATTTTCTTACCAGATAATGCCTCCGTAGAAGAGAGAAAAGATGAAATAGAAGGCTATTGACCCCCACGTCACAAAATGGTTCATCCATGTCCAGAAATGAGTCTCTAATGCAAGCTGTAATAAAAGTGAACAGGATAAGAAATCGAGAGTTTGGTGCAAAACATTTATTTCATCTAAAAAACAAGTGTACTGTATCAAAAACACCTCAGCAAAACTGACATCTAAAACCTGCTAACATTGTGTTAAAAAGTCTAACCTACAAAGTAGGTACCAACAAAATACGAAGAAAAACAGCACAAGTCCAATGCTAGTTGCTAACATTTGAAACAAGAGGCAAAAGCTTCAGTGTGACTTACTTTTAAAGTGACAGTTATGACCATAACTGTGAAGACCAGTGTTCCAAAGGTCCAGTTTCCAAACATCTGTAAAAGAGAGATCAAATTATTGGATTCACAAATAATTCTTATGTGATATAAACAGAGCAGAGTCGTTTTTGTGCATTGCAAATATGCACACTTATTTCCTGTCATTATTGCTGATATTAACCTCATAATTATGTTAATTCTTCAGGCCTTGCTGAATAACACAATCTTCCAAATGAATATCACAACATTCAATAGACATTTTATACTATTGAGTAAAGCAGAAATGTCTTAGAGCAAAGCAGAGTTTGAAATTCATCCATTTTCTACCGCTTATTCCCTTTGGGGTCGCTGGAGCCTATCTCAGCTACAATCGGGCGGAAGGCGGGGTACACCCTGGACAAGTCGCACCTCATCGCAGGGCCAACACAGATAGACAGACAACATTCACACTCACAAAATTGTAAATGGTTATTTTTAATACATCTATTTCAGGGGTGCTCACACTTTTTCTGCAGGCGAGCTACTTTTCAATTGATCAAGTCGTGGGGATCTACCTCATTCATATATATCATTTATATTTACTTATTTATGAAATATATGTTTTTGTTAACAAGTTAAAGGTGTTTAATGATAATACAAGTATGTTTAATACATATAGTTAATATTGTTAACAAGTTAAAGGTGTTTAATGATAATGCAAGCATGTTTAACACATATAGTTAATATTGTTAACAAGTTAAAGGTGTTTAATGATAATACAAGCATGTTTAACACATATAGTTAATATTGTTAACAACTTAAAGGTGTTTAAAGATAATACAAGCATGTTTAACACATATAGTTAATATTGTTAACAAGTTAAAGGTGTTTAAAGATAATACAAGCATGTTTAACACATATAGTTAATATTGTTAACAAGTTAAAGGCGTTTAAAAATAATACAAGCATGTTTAACACATATAGATTCCTTTCTTTCATGAAGACAAGAATATAAGTTGGTGTATTACCTGATTCTGATGACTTGCATTGATTGGAATAAGACAGTGGTGCTGATAAGGTCCGCATTTTCGAATGGAGGAGAAAAAAAGTCCTCCTTTCTGTCCAATACCACATGAAAGTGGTTGGTTTTTGGCATCTTATTTGTCCAGCTTCCGTACTCCTTTGTATACACTTTACAAGAAATACATTGTCGGCAAACTCCGTAGCTTGGTAGCTTGTGCACGCCAGCTTTCTGAGACTCTTATTTTGTTAGTGCAACTGTGCAGTCGGTCTTTGGACTTTTGACGACAGGTACGGCGCCAGAGTCTGTTGAAATAAAGTGTTTCTCGCCTTCCAGTCGGTAATTTTAATGAGCTGGCAGCAGCCAGCGTCATCTCAGAAGACCCTCGGGTGCCGCGAATGTCAATCAAGTGACGAAAGTGACGTCATAGTGAAGATTTATGATCGCTCATTTTTAGGACTATTTTTTTAATGCCTGGCTGGTGATCGACTAACACACCCTCCGAGATCGACCGGTAGCTCGCGATCGACGTAATGAGCACCCCTGATCTATTTTATATTACTAGTCAGCAGTAAAGCTGAGTTTGTACGCAGAACACTATTGGCTGATGGCAGACCAATCACAGAGCACTATGTTCTCTGTCCTGGCAGCCACATAAAGCCGACTGTTGTTTTATTCAGCCGAGCTCCGTTTATGTGCTTGTGGAAATAATCAAATTTATTTGAAGCCCTACGATGTCTTCCAAATATCCGGCGCCTTCTAAGGCCTCTGGCGCAGAAGCTAAGCCCCAGAAGAAGGTGCTAAACATCGGAGAAAAGGTGCACCTCCTCATCGCCATGCTAAAAGAAGGTAACTTCGCTATTATCAACTAATCATCTGTTCACTAAATAATTAGGAGGGCAATAATATAAAGATAATGGCAACTGTGTCTATTAAAACTGCAACTGCGTAACTTCTGTTACCGGGACGCGCCTCTCACTGTGTCCTCATCATGCAGGTAATCGTCATTTCATCAACATTCGTGAGAACTCACATCAAATGTTATTATAAGTTACAGTTACATTACAGTGTAGAAAGTGTTTGAGCGTAGTAGATCTTTATGAGTAGAGACGTCCGATAATGGCTTTTTTGCCGATATCCCGGTATTGTCCAACTCTTAATTACCGATTCCGATATCAACCGATACATATAGTCGTGGAATTAACACATTATTATGCCTAATTTTGTTGTGATGCCCCGCTGGACGCATTAAACAATGTAACAAGGTTTTCCAAAATAAATCAAATCAAGTTATGGAAAAAAATGCCAACATGGCACTGCCATATTTATTATTGAAGTCACAAAGTGCATTATTTTTTTTTTTAACATGCCTCAAAACAGCAGCTTGGAATTTTGGGACATGGTCTCCCTGAAAGAGCATGAAGAGGTTGAGGTGGGCAAGGTTTAAGGGTAGGGGGTAGCGGGGGGGTGTATATTGTAGCGTCCCGGAAGAGTTAGTGCTGCAAGGGGTTCTGGGTATTTGTGCTGTGATGTTTATGTTGTGTTACAGTGCGGATGTTCTCCCGAAATGTGTTTGTCATTCTTGTTTGGTGTGGGTTCACAGTGTGGCGCATATTTGTAACAGTGTTAAAGTTGTTTATATGGCCACCCTCAGTGTGAGCTGTATGGCTGTTGACCAAGTATGCATGGATTCACTTGTGTGTGTGTGTGTGAAAAGCCGTAGGTACTATGTGATTGGGCTGGCACGCAAAGGCAGTGCCTTTAAAGGGGAACATTATCACAATTTCAGAATTGTTAAAACCATTAAAAATCAGTTCCCAGTGGCTTACTATATTTTTCGAAGTTTTTTTCAAAATTTTACCCATCATGCAATATCCCTAAAAAAAGCTTCAAAGTGCCTGATTTTAACCACCCGTTAGAGATGCGCGGATAGGCAATTATTTCATCCGCAACCGCATCAAAAAGTCGTCAACCATCCGCCATCCACCCGATGTAACATTTGATCAGAACCGCACCCGCCCGTTGTTATATATCTAATATAGACGATGCAAGGCATAAGTGAGGTTATAAGCTTTTGCCTGTTAAAGAAAGGAGACTGATCCAATGCAGCACAGACATTCGCGTGCCACGCTGTTACGACCCAGACGCACACCAGTGCGCAATCATATGGGAGCCGCGCTGAGCGCACCTCCAAGCGCATCTCGCTGCCGGCGACGGCCGGGTATGGGCCCGACGCTCCAGCGCCATCCATTTTCAGGGCTAGTTGATTCGGCAGGTGGGTTGTTACACACTCCTTAGCGGGTTCCGACTTCCATGGCCACCGTCCTGCTGTCTATATCAACCAGGGTGAGCCCCACCCCTTTCGTGAGCGCACTGCGCGCGGAGTGACCCCTGTTACGCGCCCCCGGCAACAGGGGTGGCGGGCAGGTAAGCTGCGCGGGCGGAGCGCGCGGAGTGACCCCTGTTACGAGCCCCCGGCCACGGGGGTGGCGGGCAGGTAAGCTGCTTACCTGCTGCGCGTGACGCCGGCCGCGGCGAAGGCGGACGAGGCGGGGTGTCGGTGCGGTGGTGACCCTGGATGTGCGTCGGGCCCTTCTCGCGGATCACCTCAGCTACGGCTCCCGGTGGGGCCCTCTCGGGGGAAGGGGCCTCGGTCCCGGACCCCGGCGAGGCGTCCCTTCTCCGCTCCGTAAAAGTGTCCATCTCTTTTTTTTTTTTTTCTTCTGTTGTGGCATATGCAGCAGGTGCCTGCTCGTTTTTCGTATGTGGGTAACAACATTTAACTATGTATATATATTTCCCAATTGGTTTAACTGCCACCCGCCTGAATCTATTTAAAATCTAATTTTTTTAAATTTCATCCGCCCGATCCGCGGATAATCCGCGGACTCCGCGGTTGTGCCCGCAAACCGCGCATCTCTACCACACGTCCATTTTCCTGTGACGTCACATAGTGAAGCCAACACAAACAAACATGGCGGAAAGAACAGCAAGCTATAGCGACATTAGCTCGGATTCAGACTCGGATTTCAGCGGCTTAAGCGATTCAACAGATTCCGCATGTATTGAAACGGATGGTTGTAGTGTGGAGGCAGGTAGCGAAAACGAAATTGAAGAAGAAACTGAAGCTATTGAGCCATGTCGGTTTGAACCGTATGCAAGCGAAACCGAGGAAAACGACACGACAGCCAGCGACACGGGAGAAAGCGAGGACGAATTCGGCGATCGCCTTCTAACCAACGATTGGTATGTGTTTGTTTGGCATTAAAGGAAACTAACAACTATGAACTAGGTTTACAGCATATGAAATACATTTGGCAACAACATGCACTTTGAGAGTGTAGACAGCCCAATTTTCATCAATTAATATATTCAAGACTCTGCAGCATCGCGTGGACATCGGGGGCGGTACCTCTGGATTGGCAGACCGGGGTGGTGGTTCCTCTCTTTAAGAAGGGGAACCGGAGGGTGTGTTCTAACTATCGTGGGATCACACTCCTCAGCCTTCCTGGTAAGGTCTATTCAGGTGTACTGGAGAGGAGGCTACGCCGGATAGTCGAACCTCGGATTCAGGAGGAACAGTGTGGTTTTCGTCCTGGTCGTGGAACTTTGGACCAGCTCTATACTCTCGGCAGTGTCCTGGAGGGTGCATGGGAGTTTGCCCAACCAGTCTACATGTGCTTTGTGGACTTGGAGAAGGCATTCGACCGTGTCCCTCGGGAGGTCCTGTGGGTAGTGCTCAGAGAGTATGGGGTATCGGACTGTCTGATTGTGGCAGTCCGCTCCCTGTATGATCAGTGCCAGAGCTTGGTCCGCATTGCCGGCAGTAGGTCGGACACGTTTCCAGTGAGGGTTGGACTCCGCCAAGGCTGCCCTTTGTCACCCATTCTGTTCATAACTTTTATGGACATAATTCTAGGCGCAGTCAAGGCGTTGAGGGGATCCGGTTTGGTGGCTGCAGGATTAGGTCTCTGCTTTTTGCGGATGATGTGGTCCTGATGGCTTCATCTGGCCAGGATCTTCAGCTCTCACTGGATCGGTTCGCAGCTGAGTGTGAAGCGACTGGGATGAGAATCAGCACCTCCAAGTCCGAGTCCATGGTTCTCGCCCGGAAAAGGGTGGAGTGCCATCTCCGGGTTGGGGAGGAGACTCTGCCCCAAGTGGAGGAGTTCAAGTACCTAGGAGTCTTGTTCACGAGTGGGGGAAGAGTGGATCGTGAGATCGACAGGCGGATCGGTGCGGCGTCTTCAGTAATGCGGACGCTGTATCGATCCGTTGTGGTGAAGAAGGAGCTGAGCCGGAAGGCAAAGCTCTCAATTTACCGGTCGATCTATGTTCCCATCCTCACCTATGGTCATGAGCTTTGGGTTATGACCGAAAGGACAAGATCACGGGTACAAGCGGCCGAAATGAGTTTCCTCCGCCGGGTGGCGGGTCTCTCCCTTAGAGATAGGGTGAGAAGCTCTGCCATCCGGGGGGAGCTCAAAGTAAAGCCGCTGCTCCTCCACATCGAGAGGAGCCAGATGAGGTGGTTCGGGCATCTGGTCAGGATGCCACCCGAACGCCTCCCTAGGGAGGTGTTTAGGGCACGTCCAACCGGTAGGAGGCCACGGGGAAGACCCAGGACACGTTGGGAAGACTATGTCTCCCGGCTGGCCTGGGAACGCCTCGGGATCCCCCGGGAAGAGCTGGACGAAGTGGCTGGGGAGAGGAAAGTCTGGGCTTCCCTGCTTAGGCTGCTGCCCCCGCGACCCGACCTCGGATAAGCGGAAGAAGATGGATGGATGGATGGATAATATATTCTGTAGACATACCCTCATCCGCGCTCTTTTCCTGAAAGCTGATCTGTCCAGTTTTGGAGTTGATGTCAGCAGGCCAGGGAAGCTAGGGTCGATAGGGGGTTTAGCTCGCTCGTCTGCGGGCACAAACTGCCGCCATTGCTTGCCGTGCTAGCGAGGTCCTTTGTCCCTGAATTACTCACACACTACGGCAGATTCAATGGGGGTCTGGCGGCAGATTTCTTTGACTTTATCGTTGGAAATGCATCTGCTTTGAGTGTCGCAGGATATCCACACATTCTTGCCATCTCTGTCGTAGCATAGCTTTCGTCGGTAAAGTGTGCGGAACAAACGTCCAATTTCTTGCCACTTTCGCATCTTTGGGCCACTGGTGCAACTTGAATCCGTCCCTGTTCGTGTTGTTACACCCTCCGACAACACACCGACGAGGCATGACGTCTCCAAGGTACGGAAAACAGTCGAAAAAACGGAAAATAACATAGCTGTTTTGACTCGGTGTTTGAGAAAATGGCGGATTGCTTCCCGATGCGACGTCACATTGTGACGTCATTGCTCCGAGAGCGAATAATAGAAAGGCGTTTAATTCGCCAAAATTCACCCATTTAGAGTTCGGAAATCGGATAAAAAAATATATGGTCTTTTTTCTGCAACATCAAGCTATATATTGACGCTTACCGTACATAGGTCTGGTGATAATGTTCCCCTTTAAAACACGCCCCCCAATATTGTTGTCTGGGTGGAAATCGGGAGAAATTCGGGAGAATGGTTACTCCGGGAGATTTTCGGGAGGGGCACACTGAAGTTCGGGAGTCTCCCGGGAAAATCGGGAGGGTTGGCAAGCATAATAATAATAATAATAATAATAATAACTGGGATTTATATAGCGCTTTTCTAAGTACCCAAAGTCGCTTTACATGTAGAACCCATCAATCATTCACACCTGGTGGTGGTAAGCTACTTTCATAGCCACAGCTGCCCTGGGGTAGACTGACGGAAGCGTGGCTGCAATTTGCGCCAACGGCCCCTCCGACCACCACCTATCATTCATCATTCAATTCACCGGTGTGAGTGGCACCGGGGGCAAAGGGTGAAGTGTCCCGCCCAAGGACACAACGGCAGCGATTTTTTTGGATGGTAAGAGGCGGGGAACGAACCTGCAACCCTCAGGTTTCTGGCACGGTTGCTCTACCCACTATGCCATGCCGCCCAAGTATGACTGGGAGACGCAACTGCTCTGTAAAAAGTCATACATTTAACTTTTTGTAACCGATACCGATAATTTCCGATATTACATTTTAAAGCATTTATCGGCCGATAATATCGGCAGTCCGATATTATCGGACATCTCTATTTATGAGTGTACTTTATGGGTTAATAACAGCATGTGCAGGGTTTATAATGACTTTAAATTGATACAATATTCATTTAAATCACAATAAAAAAAAAATAGTGTTCCTTCTTGGAAATCAACCTACCACAGGGGGGTCTGGAACGTAACTCCCGTGAAAATAAACTATAAACAGCTTTCAGTATAATGCATTATAGTTTCGTATTACTGCAAACTATTACCACAATGATAACATATTAGTCAACTTTATTCCAGTCAGGAATCAGAAACAATTCCTGCACTGCAAAAACAGAAATCTAAGTAAGATGAACTATCTCAAATAAGGGTGATATTTGCTTATTTTCTGTCTGATAAGATAATTCTTCTCACTAAGCTGATTTTATGTTAGAGTGTTTTACTTGTTTTAAGTGTTTTGGTCTTAAATGATCTCAGTAAGATATTACAGCTTGTTGCTGAGATTTGATGACCTATATTGAGTAAAACATGCTTGAAACTAGAATATCAAGTGTTGCAAAGCTGTGTCATCAACACTCACAAGTATAAAACTACTTTTTTAAAGTCATAATTTCTTACTTCAAGCATGAAAAAAAAAATCATGATGCCGAGCGCATATCATTATGTCAAGATAATGGCACTAGCATTTACTTCATATTTTTCAACATATTGAGCAAAAAGTCCTTTTTTTTTCTACCAAGAAAAGTGCACTTGTTATTAGTGAGAATATACTTATTTTAAAGGTATTTTTGGGCCCATTGGGGTTAGCTAGTTTTACTTGTTTTGGAAAGTCTTGACAAGCCGAATTTTCTTGTTCTATTGGTGGATAATTTTGCTTAGTTCAAATAAAATACCCCTAATTTTTGTATTGTTTTTGAACACTGACTTTTTGCAGTGTGTTCTCCCGAAACTCGACTGGTCTCGACCCACCATTCGCCAATATGTGTGTCTGTGTTTTGATATAATGTAGTAATAAAAGAAAAGACAAAAAGCACTGGGAGTGTAATACGTATCTTGACTTGTGTGTGTGTGTGTGCACACGTGTATTTCCATTAAGAGAGTTTGGTCTTATTGACAGTAAATGAACCCCACACGCACACACAAATGACTCTCAAGAGGATGGGATATTAATGAATATGCAAATGGATTTCACTTTTAACTAGAGATGCCCGATATTATCGGCCGATAAATGCTTTGAAATGTAATATCGGAAATTATCGGTATCGGTTTCAAAAAGTAAAATTAATGACTTTTTTTAAAACGCCGCTGTATGGAGCGATAAGTACAGAGCAGTTGCGTCTCCAAGTCAGCAGCCCCTCCCCTCTCCCCTCTCCCAAACACAAAACATGAGTTGTCGACTTCAGCATGAGAGGTTTACTGGCGACGCTTGATAACCTCATCAAACCGCCGTGCGCGGAGCATAACAACAACAAGAGTGTGTTGTTGCCGGTGCTGTAGCCGTGGCTAACAAGCCAGCTCGCTCGGTGACTGACTAACGACACCATGTCAATGGTTTGGGATTATTTTAAAGTGTGTCTGATGGATAAAAAACTGGCAATTTGCAATGACTGCAAAAAGTTGGTTATGCGAGGAGGAACCTAGACGTCTTCCTATAGCATTTCAGAAGCTGTGGCTGACTGCTAGGCCACTTCACTCACCACTAGCTTGCAGCACATTTGTGTTACTCATACAAATACGTGAGAGCAGGGCAGATTGAGCCCAGTTTATAATTTCCTGTTATACAGTATGCCAGGCAGTCTTGCACTAAAGGAGGACTATGTTATTGTTTACTTTATTACTCTAGTATACTCTGGACTAGGGATGTCCCGATCCGATATTTGGATCGGATCGGCTGCCGATATTTGCCAAAAAATGCGTATCGGCAAGGCATGGGAAAATGCCGATCCAGATCCAGTTTAAAAAAAAACTCCGGTCCGTGTTTTCCAACGCACCGATTTAAATAATACATTCCACTTTTCTGCTGCTCCCTAATTTACGTTCCGCATTTTCCAGCACACCTTCAACACATCCACAGGTCTGTGGATTCTCACGCAGTTGCTTTTAGCTGCTGGCATTACACGACAGACTCTTCTCACTCTTTCCTGTGTCTCCCTCTCACAGACAGCAAGCGCACCTTCTTACACACGTCACATACTGTCACGTCATACGTCACATACGTATACGTCCTCTCCCAGCAGAGAGGTAGCAGCATGGCTAACGTTAGCTGTGATGCTAGCGCAGCCGTGCGAGCAACGCTCCCTCAAAGGTGCTCGCCTGTGCAATTGCGCACTGTTTAAGCGTCCTCTGCGCATAGCAAATCTATTCCACGCACAAAATCAAATAAAAAAATAAGCGCATAACAATTTTCGACACACGGACACGACAGAGAAAACAGTTTTCGTCATCATTGTTCAAATATTGTAACGTCTGTTGAGACGCTTATCTCCATTCGGTGCCACACGCCCACACCATCAAAATGCCGAGGCAAAAATTTCCACATCAACACCGTATGAAAAAATTAGTGATTTTTTTAGTTGTGATTTCCTTCTCTGCATGAAAGTTTAAAAGTAGCATATATTAATGCAGTATGAAGAAGAATGTTTTAATGTAGACATGCAAGAATTGAAAGAAAATTTTGAAAATCAAGACTACATTTCCTGCAAATGGGTGCATTTCTACCCTATATTTTAACTTTAGATTTATTCTCATATCAAACTCTTTTGGCTGTCTTTTTGACACTTACATCCGGCGCCCCCCTCCACACCCTGGATTATAAATAATGTAAATAATTCAATGTGATTATCTTGTGTGATGACTGTATTATGATGATAGTATATATCTGATAGTATATATCTGCATCATGAATCAATTTAAGTGGACCCCGACTTAAACAAGTTGAAAAACGTATTGGGGTGTTACCATTTAGTGGTCAATTGTACGGAATATGTACTTCACTGTGCAACCTACTAATAAAAGTCTCAATCAATCAATCAAAACACATAGAATCATCATACTGCTGTGATTATATGCATCAAGTGTTCATTCAAGGCTAAGGCAAAATATCGAGATATATATCGTGTATCGCAATATGGCCTTAAAATATCGCAATATTCAAAAAAGGCCATATCGCCCAGCCCTAGTTCAATGATGCCATTTCTGTTTGTCATGTATAATTTTGTCTATTTTGTGTTTATCCTTGAATAAACAGGTCAGTTTCTTGTTACCAACCATTGTGTATTATTCAAACTCCCCTAATTCAGCTGGCTAGTTGTTATCAAGAGTACTAAAACCCTTTTCAACATGATTCTGACAACTAAGTAGGCTAAATAACTTTAAACTTTAATACATGCTCGGATAGGCCAGTAACGGTATCGGTCAGTATCGGTATCGGATCGGAAATGCAAAAACAATATCGGTATCGGATCGGAAGTGCAAAAACCTGGATCGGGACATCCCTACTCTGGACTGAAGCTGTGTGCCTTCAAATAATGCACTTTGTGAAAGTCAAAGTATAGTATTTCCCATAGTTGTAGTGGGTATCAGGATTATCTCAGGGAGAGCATGTCCCAAATTCCAAGCTGCTGTTTTGAGGCATGTTAAAAAAAATAATGCATTTTGTGACTTCAATAATAAATATGGCAGTGCCATGTTGGCACTTTTTTTTCCATAACTTGAGTTGAAGTTGTTCTCTTATTTTGGAAAACCATGTTACATTGTTTAATGCATCCAGCGGGGCATCACAACAAAATTAGGCATAATAATGTGTTAATTCCACAACTGTGTATATCGCATACTTGCCAACCCTCCCGGATTTTCCGGGAGACTCCCGAAATTCAGCGCCTCTCCCGAAAACCTCCCGGGACAAATTTTCTCCCGAAAATCTCCCGAAATTCAGGCAGACTCAGGTCCATGAGGACCTGAGTCCGCTAACCCACAATATAAACAGTATACCTGCCCAATAACGTTATAACTGTAGAATGATGGAGGGCGAGTTCTTGGTTTCTTATGTGGGTTTATTGTTAGGTAGTTTCATTAACGTCCTCCCAGCGCGGCAACAACACACAGCAACAGCAGTCACTTTTTTGTATACCGTAAAGCAGTTCGTCTGCCGTAAACAGCAATGTTGCGACACTCTTAAACAGGACAATACTGCCATTTAGTGCATTTGATGAGAGCACTTTTGTGCGTGCCACACAGAATGCATCATCAGAGGTGTTCAGCATGGTTAGAAAAATAGTGACAGAGAATAGAACAAGGATGGACAATTCAACCCCTAACTCAACAATGAGTAGAGGAGTGTTATGTGTGTGTATATGTGTAAATAAATGAACACTGAAATTCAAGTATTTATTTTATATATATATATATATATATATATATAATAAAATACATATATATATATACGTATATATATATATATATATATATATATATATATATATATATAATTCACTGAACGTCAAGTATTTCTTTATATATATATATATATATATATATATATATATAAGAAATACTTGACGTTCAGTGAATTATATATATACGTATATATATATATATATATATATATATATATATACATACATATATATACATATATATATATATATATATATATATATATATATATATATATATATATATATATATATATATATATATATATATATATATATATATATATATATATATATATATATATATATAAAATAAATACTTGAATTTCAGTGTTCATTTATTTACACATATACACACACATAACACTCCTCTACTCATTGTTGAGTTAGGGGTTGAATTGTCCATCCTTGTTCTATTCTCTGTCACTATTTTTCTAACCATGCTGAACACCTCTGATATATCTATGAAATACTTGACTTGGTGAATTCTAGCTGTAAATATACTCCTCCCCTTTTAGCCACGGCCCCAACCACGCCCCCGTCCCACCCCACCCCCCTCCCCCCACCTCCCGAAATCGGAGGTCTCAAGGTTGGCAAGTATGGTATATCGGTATCGGTTGATATCGGTATTGGTAATTAAGAGTTGGACAATATCGGCAAAAAAGCCATTATCGGACATCTCCACTTTTAACAATATTCCACATCCCACACATACGTTTCCACAGCATTAATTGATGTCTATTGTGGGTGGCGAAGCAAACTATTGTCATACATTTGCATATTTAAACAGCTAAATGTTTTCCTCCCTTTTCCATGAACCAAACTTATCGTGCCTAATTAATATGGTTCGTTTGTGGCCTGCCATTGTGACTCTGCAATACAACGTCGGGGGACTGTAATCTTGTGTTACAATACAATTGGCCACAATCTAATCTTTATATGCAGCATCATAACGAGAGCAGAGACAGTAACTACGCCCTGTGCTCAGCCTTAATTCACTATTGCTACTTGCTGCTCAAATTAAATTTTAATGTATTCGTCTTTGTCAACAACAATATTCTTAATCATCTTCATATCATCTCCAAATTGACTGGCCCCCGCCGTGCAGAGATTCTTACAAATGTGGAGCTGATGCTTACCAGCTGCCTGTTAGCTCGCAAGATCTGAAAACATGCACATCGTGAGAGCAGAAGAAGAAAGAGAAATCAATGAAAGATGGGAAGAAAAGTGAAGCAAGAAGGTCAGTAATAGAAGCGAATACAGGAGGTTAGACAATAACACATGCAACATGCAAAATTAAATTAAAATTAAAGCTGCAAGCAGCATTGGTCGGGCCCGCGTATTTGGCAGGTGCTAGTCCTAAGTGTCCCAATACTTTTGTCAAGTTTTAGTCCCAAGTATCTCAATACTTTTGTCCAGTTTTCGGCCTAAATGTCCCAATACTTTTGTCCAGTGGTAGTCATAAGTGTCCCAATACTTTTGTCTACTTTTAGTCCGAAGTGTCCCAATACTTTTGTCTAGTGTACCTACCTTGTCTGCATTGTGTGGGCACGCTGGTGCTTCCTGCTTTTAAGCAGCCATCTTGAGAAAACAGCAGCGCAGCAGCATCAGCGCAGCGGTTCTTTGAAGGCTCATAAAATCAAAACCGGAGCAGTTAGAAAAATTATTTCGATAACTTTTATTTGGAAGGGTTCAATCTCTCCCCTGTGTTAGTTTGAAGCCGAAACGACAAACGCGCTCAGAGGAGATAATGTTTGAAGAGAAGTGACCGGTTTATAAACAAATTTAGTTTTGAAGGGGAAATTGCAAATTTCCTGTTGATTTTTGCTGAGGGTTGTCAATCTATGAAATGTAGGTCTACGTGAGACCTACATAGAGGTTTTTGTTTCATGTCTCTCCGACTTTCCCAGTGGGAGTCACAGGCAATGTTGTCATTTTTTTCTTCCGAGGAGCAGTTTTTTCTGCGTTTTATTAAAAAATTGCGGTAGAGCACAATTTTTAGATTTGGGGTTAGGTTTTTTCATTAGTTCACAATTTTAGCCAGTCCTGATGTGTGTGTTCAGTTTGGTGAGTTTTGAAGCATGTTAAAGGGGTCAAATTACAGCTCAAAGAGGCAAAAGTGACTGTTTTTAGTACTTTTTTGTCTTGAAGGGGGAATTGCCAACTTCCTGTTGATATCTGCCTGATGATGTACAATTATGAAATGTAGGTGTAAGTCAGACCTACATAAAGAATTTTGTTTCATGTCTCTCCGACCTTTCTAGTGGGAGTTACAGGCAGTCTAGTTTTTTTTTCCCTAGGGGGCGCTAGAGCGCAATTTTGAGTTTTGGGGTTTGGTTTTTTTATTAAAAGACAATTTTCGCAGGTCCTGATGTCTGGGTCAAATATGGTGAGTTTTGAAGCAGGTCAAATTAGTGCTCAAAGAGGCGGCGGAATAATAATAATAATTAAAGCTGCAAGCAGCGTTGTTCGGGCCCGCGTATTTGGCAGGTGCTAGTCCTAAGTGTCCCAATACTTTTGTGTACTTGTAGTCTGAAGTGTCCCAAGACTTTTGTCTAGTGTACCTACCTTGTCTGCATTGTGTGGGCACGTTGGTGCTTCCTGCTTTTGAGCAGCCATCTTAAAAAAACAGCACCGCAGGAGCATCAGCGCAGCGGGTCTTTGAAGGGTCATAAAATCAAAACCGGAGCAGGTATCACAACTCTTTCACCAACTTTTAATCAGAAGGGTTCAATCTCTCTCCTGTGTTAGTTTGAAGCCGAAACAACAAACGCGCTCAGAGGAGATAATGTTTGAAGAAAGGTGACGGGTTTTTACAAAAATGTTGTGTTGAAGGGGGAATAGCAAACTTCCTGTATATTTTTGCTGGGGGTTGTCAATTTATGAAATGTAGGTCTAAGTGAGACCTACGGAGAGGTTTTCGTTTCATGTCTCTCCGACCTTCCCAGTGGGAGTTACAGGCAGTTTTGTCCGATTTTTCATCCGAGGAGCAGTTTTTTGTTCGTTTTATTAAACAATTGCTGTAGAGCACAATTTTTAGATTTGGGGTTAGGTTTTTTCATTAGATCACAGTTTTAGCCAGTCCTGATGTGTGTGTTCAGTTCGGTGAGTTTTGAAGCATGTTAAGGGGGTCAAATTACAGCTCAAAGAGGCAAAAGTGACTGTTTTTAGTACTTTTTTGTCTTGAAGGGGGAATTGCCAACTTCCTGTTGATTTTAGCCCGAGGATGTACAATTATGAGAACTAGGTCTAAGTCAGACCTACATAGAGGTTTTTGTTTCATGTCTCTCCGACCTTCCTAGTGGGAGTTACAGGCAGTCTGTTTTTTTTTTTTTTCCTAGGGGGCGCTAGAGCGCAATTTTGATTTTTGCGGTTTGGTTATTTTATTAAAAGACAATTTTCGCAGGTCCTGATGTGTGGGTCAAATATGGTGAGTTTTGAAGCATGTTAAGTGGGTCAAATTAGTGCTCAAAGAGGCGGCGGAAGAAGAAAGAAAGAAAGAAAGAAAGAAAGAATAATAAAACCTTAGAAATTCAATAGGTCCTTATGTCCCATTGCATAAGGACTCCCTGTGGGAGTCCTTTTGCAATGGGCCATTGCGGGCCCTAAAAACCTTAGAAAAACAATAGGTCCTTATGTCCCATTGCATAAGGACTCCCTTTGGGAGTCCTTATGCAATGGGCCATGCGGGCCCTAACAAGTGATATAAACAACAAAGCAAACATGTCACCTCCTGCATGACACAGTAAAAGCATTGATAGACAAAACACAGTTTGGCGAGGAAATAGCGGGTTTAGTGTAGTGAGACAATGCAAAAAGACATGCAGACAACCAGCTACTAACCAGATAACCAATCAAGACTCATGCATTTACTCTAATTCAAGATTTAGCTGTCAAGCAACGCCATAAGAAGAAAGCCCTCCCGGTAGTTGCTGGATTGTTTTTTTTATTTTACTTTTGAGATGTGACGAACAAATCACACCTGTACTTGAACACACGCACCTGCCCGTTGCCCATAAGTGTGGTGTCTTCCCCCATCAGTATGTAGGATCCAAAGAAGAAGACGAAAGCATGACAGAAGCCCAAGACAGTCCAATAGAGGAACGTTCGGAAAGACAATAGCGAGTTCCTGCTGATGTCTCTGAAAGAAGCATAGGAACACATCACCTTCAAACATACCAAATGGAAATGCTTTATTAGAACAACATTGCTACTTTTAAACGTAGTTGACGAGATTTAACAGAATGTAATATATTATCTCACCTGTACAGGCCTGGTTTAGTCTGCAGGACATGTGGATGAACGAGCTGTTCAAACAGACTGTACACCAGGATGGGCAGTGAGGTAAAGCAGATGTTGTACAGTGTCAGATAAACACTGTCATACAGAGTCTAAAAGAGAGAAGGCATTTCATTAAACGGATGACAAATGATAACCAGAGCAGCAGTTTTAAAACAATTTCAACTAGAGATGTCCGATAATGGCTTTTTTGCCGATATAAGATATTGTTCAACTCTTAATTACCGATTCTGATATCAACTGATACAGATATATACAGTCGTGGAATTAACACATTATTATGCCTAATTTTGTTGTGATGCCCCGGGCTGGATGCATTAAACCAGGGGTGCTCATTACGTCGATCGCGAGCTACCGGTCGATCTCGGAGGGTGTGTCAGTCGATCACCAGCCAGGCATTAAAAAAATAGTCCTAAAAATGAGCGATCATAAATCTTCACTATGACGTCACTTTCGTCACTTGATTGACATTCACGGCACCCGAGGGTCTTCTGAGATGACGCTGGCTGCTGCCAGCTCATTAAAATTACCGACTAGGCGAGAAACACTTTATTTCAACAGACTCTGGCGCCGTACCTGTCGTCAAAACGCCAAAGACCGACTGCACAGTTGCACAGTTGCGCTACCAAAATAAGAGTCTCAGAAAGCTGGCGTGCACAAGCTAGCAAGCTACGGAGTTTGCCGACAATGTATTTCTTGTAAAGTGTATACAAAGGAGTACGGAAGCTGGACAAATAAGATGCCAAAAACCAACCACTTTCATGTGGTATTGGACAGAAAGGAGGACTTTTTTTCTCCTCCATTCGAAAATGCGGACCTTATCAGCACCACTGTCTGATTCCTATCAATGCAAGTCATCAGAATCAGGTAATACACCAACTTATATTCTTGTCTTCATGAAAGAAAGGAATCTATATGTGTTAAACATGCTTGTATTATCTTTAAACACCTTTAACTTGTTAACAATATTAACTATATGTGTTAAACATGCTTGTATTATCTTTAAACACCTTTAAGTTGTTAACAATATTAACTATATGTATTAAACATTCTTGTATTATCATTAAACACCTTTAATTTTTGAACAATATTAACTATGTGTTAAACATGCTTGTATTATCATTAAACACCTTTAACTTGTTAACAATATTAACTACCGTATATGTATTAAACATACTTGTATTATCATTAAACACCTTTAATTTTTTAACAATATTAACTATATGTGTTAAACATGCTTGCATTATCATTAAACACCTTTAACTTGTTAACAAATACATATATTTCATAAATAAGTAAATGTAAATTATATATATGAATGAGGTAGATCCCCACGACTTGATCAATTGAAAAGTAGCTTGCCTGCAGAAAAAGTGTGAGCACCCCTGCATTAAACAATGTAACAAGGTTTTCCAAAATAAATCAACTCAAGTTATGTAAAAAAAATGCCAACATGGCACTGCCATATTTATTATTGAAGTCACAAAGTGCATTATTTTTTTTAACATGCCTCAATACAGCAGCTTGGAATTTGGGACATGCTCTCCCTGAGAGAGCGTGAGGAGGTTGAGGTGTGGGGAGGTAGGGGGTAGCGGGGGGGTGTATATTGCAGCGTCCCAAAAGAGTTAGTGCTGCAAGGGGTTCTGGGTATTTGTTCTGTTGTGTTTATGTTGTGTTACGGTGCGGATGTTCTCCCGAAATGTGTTTGTCATTCTTGTTTGGTGTGGGTTCACAGTGTGGCGCATATTCGTAACAGTGTTAAAGTTGTTTATACGGCCACCCTCAGTGTGACCTGTATGGCTGTTGACCAAGTATGCATGGCATTCACTTATGTGTGTGAAAAGCCGTAGATATTATGTGATTGGGCCGGCACGCAAAGGCAGTGCCTTTAAGGCACTGCCCCCAATATTGTTGTCTGGGTGGAAATCGGGAGAAATTCAAGAGAATGGTTGCCCCGGGAGATTATCGGTAGGGGCACTGAAATTCGTGAGTCTCCCGGGAAAATCGGAACATTTGGCAAGTATAACTGGGAAACGCAACTGCTCTGTATTTCTCCCTACGTCCGTGTACCACTCCGTACAGCGGTGTTTTGAAAAGTCATACATTTTACTTTTTGAAACTGATACCGATAATTTCCGATATTACATTTTAAAGCATTTATCGGCCGATAATATCGGCAGTCCGATATTATCGGACATCTCTAATTATTTTAACAGATATTGATGCAGTTTTGGTATACATTGTTGCAAAACATAAAACAAAAAAAGCAATCAACCTTAACTCGAAATGCTCAGCAATGTCTTGAACTTTGCAGCTTTTATAGTTGCACTTTTAATTATTTGACACCCATTGTGAAATAACAATGATTTTTAATTGATTGATTCTCACAAATTATTGCAACGGTATCAACTTTAAAAATTGATAGAAATTACAATGAGGGTTTAAGAATCTTGAGTGTAATTGTAAGATATTTTGTAACCCAGCACCTCCAAAACCCTCAAATCTAGACTCCAAACATCCCAGAACAAGCTAGTCATGTTACTTCTAGACCTCCACCCCAGATCACACCTCACTCCTACCCACTTCTCCAAAGTGGGCTGGCTCAGGGTGGAGGACAGAGTAAAACAACTTGCACTGAGCCTAGTCTATAAAACTCGCCACACCTCCCTGATACCGAAGTACATGTCAAACTACTTCCATAACGTAAACGACCGTCATAACCACAACACCAGGGGGAGCTCCACAAACCACGTTAAAGGGGAACATTATCACAATTTCAGAAGGGTTAAAACCATTAAAAAACAGTTCCCAGTAGCTTATTTTATTTTTCAAAGTTTTTTTAAAAATTTTACCCATCACGCAATAACCCTAAAAAAAGCTTCAAAGTGCCTGATTTTAACCATCGTTATATACACCCGTCCATTTTCCTGTGACGTCACATAGTGATGCTAATACAAACAAACATGGCGGATAGAACAGCAAGTTTATAGCGACATTAGCTCGGATTCAGATCCGTATTTCAGCGGCTTAAGCGATTCAACAGATTACGCATGTATTGAAACGGATGGTTGTAGTGTGGAGGCAGGTAGCGAAAACGAAATTGAAGAAGAAACTGAAGCTATTGAGCCATATCGGTTTGAACCGTATGCAAGCGAAACCGACGAAAACGACACGACAGCCAGCGACACGGGAGAAAGCGAGGACGAATTCGGCGATCGCCTTCTAACCAACGATTGGTATGTGTTTGTTTGGCATTAAAGGAAACTAACAACTATGAACTAGGTTTACAGCATATGAAATACATTTGGCAACAACATGCACTTTGAGAGTGCAGACAGCCCAGTTTTCATCAATTAATATATTCTGTAGATATACCCAGTGTGGTTTTCGTCCTGGTCGTGGAACTGTGGACCAGCTCTATACTCTCGGCAGGGTCCTTGAGGGTGCATAGGAGTTTGCCCAACCAGTCTACATGTGTTTTGTGGACTTGGAGAAGGCATTCGACCGTGTCCCTCGGGAAGTCCTGTGGGGAGTGCTCAGAGAGTACAGGGTATCGGACTGTCTGATTGTGGCAGTCCGCTCCCTGTATGATCAGTGCCAGAGCTTGGTCCGCATTGCCGGTAGTAAGTCGGACACGTTTCCAGTGAGGGTTGGACTCCGCCAAGGCTGCCCTTTGTCACCCATTCTGTTCATAACTTTTATGGACAGAATTTCTAGGCGCAGTCAAGGCGTTGAGGGGATCTGGTTTGGTGGCTGCAGGATTAGGTCTCTGCTTTTTGCAGATGATGTGGTCCTGATGGCTTCATCTGGCCAGGATCTTCAGCTCTCACTGGATCGGTTCGCAGCTGAGTGTGAAGCGACTGGGATGAGAATCAGCACCTCCAAGTCCGAGTCCATGGTTCTCGCCCGGAAAAGGGTGGAGCCGGAAGGCAAAGCTCTCAATTTACCGGTCGATCTACGTTCCCATCCTCACCTATGGTCATGAGCTTTGGGTTATGACCGAAAGGACAAGATCACGGGTACAAGCGGCCGAAATGAGTTTCCTCCGCCGGGTGGCGGGGCTCTCCCTTAGAGATAGGGTGAGAAGCTCTGCCATCCGGGAGGAGCTCAAAGTAAAGCCGCTGCTCCTCCACATCGAGAGGAGCCAGATGAGGTGGTTCGGGCATCTGGTCAGGATGCCACCCGAACGCCTCCCTAGGGAGGTGTTTAGGGCACGTCCGACCGGTAGGAGGCCGCGGGGAAGACCCAGGACACGTTGGGAAGACTATGTCTCCCGGCTGGCCTGGGAACGCCTCGGGGTCCCACAGGAAGAGCTGGACGAAGTGGCTGGGGAGAGGGAAGTCTGGGCTTCCCTGCTTAGGCTGCTGCCCCCGCGACCCGACCTCGGATAAGCGGAAGAAGATGGATGGATGGATGGATGGATATACCCTCATCCGCACTCTTTTCCTGGGGGTCTGGCGGCAGATTTCTTTGACTTTATCGTTGGAAATGCATCTGCTTTGAGTGTCGCAGGATATCCACACATTCTTGCCATCTCTGTCGTAGCATAGCTTTCGTCGGTAAAGTGTGCGGAACAAACGTCCAATTTCTTGCCACTTTGGCATCTTTGGGCCACTGGTGCAACTTGAATCCGTCCCTGTTCGTGTTGTTACACCCTCCGACAACACACCGACGAGGCATGATGTCTCCAAGGTACGGAAAACAGTCGAAAAAACGGAAAATAACAGAGCTGATTTGACTCGGTGTTTGTAATGTGTTTAAGAAAATGGCGGATTGCTTCCCGTTGTGACATCATCGCTCCGAGAGCGAATAATAGAAAGGCGTTTAATTCGCCAAAATTCACCCATTTAGAGTTCGGAAATCGGTTAAAAAAAGATATGGTCTTTTTTCTGCAACATCAAGGTATATATTGACGCTTACATAGGTCTGGTGATAATGTTCCCCTTTAAACCCAGATTCCGATCTAACAGAGGTCTTAACTCATTCTCCTTCTATGCCACATCAATATGGAATGCACTCCCAACAGGTGTAAAAGAAAGTGCATCTCTATCCTCCTTCAAAACAGCACTAAAAGAACACCACTCCAGGCAACTACAACCCGAGACTAACACCCTCCCCCCACCACATCCCACCTCCCCGGATTGTTAATAATCACATGTAAATAATCAAATGTATATACTTGTTCTTATGCTTTCTGAGCTCACTATGTTCATTGCTCGCTGTACATATCTTACCAAGTCAGATCTACACTGTTTCAATGTCCATTTCTCAGATGATATAATTGTTGATGACTGAAGTGCTGATAGCAACCAAACCCAACCCCCCCACCCCAACCTCCTCCACATCCCACCTCCTGGATTGTAAATGTAAATAATTCAATGTATGTACTCTGGTGATTAACTTGTGTGATGACTGTATTATGCTGATAGTATATATTTATACCATGAATTGATTAACGTGGACCCTGACTTAAACAAGTTGAAAAACTTATTCGGGTGTTACCAATTAGTGGTCAATAAGTATATGTGTAACACAACATAAACACAACAGAACAAATACCCAGAATCCCATGCAGCCCTAACTCTTCCGGGCTACATTATACACCCCTGCTATATGTACTGTACTGTGCAATCTACTAATAAAAGTCTCAATCAATCATTCAAACCTCAAAAAGGCAAACGTACAGTCAACAATAACAACAGTTAAGAGCAAAGAGACTTACTTGTTGTGAAAACAGACAGAAGAACTGGTATAAAAACTGGGGTGTGATAAAACACACATTCTATAAGAAAAAAGTAAAGAAAGAGATGTTATAACATTGTATTACAATTACGAAAATGGAATGCAGTATTGCATTAGTGTGTGGCATGCTGATTCCAAAGTCAAAACATGTATGGAATAGACTTTCTGAAAACAATTCTGCTTATATGAAGAAAAAAAAAATATATATTATAAAAAAACACAATGATACATTGCTTCACTTCTAATCCTGTTCATAATAAATCTAAAATATTTTTTGGGCATGATTTGTAAAACTTACTTTATAGAAAAAGTATTGTACAAGTGTGGATATTCGAATGTAGTAGAAGTGACCGTGGACCAACAGTAGTTTCGCCAGAAACCTGAATCTGGCAATTGCATAGTCACTGTTTCTCACGGCCTGGCGTCCTTCTTTTCCCATAATTCCTGTAACCACAAACACACACATTAAAGGAATAAAAAACAACAAAAACAAGGGCATTTCATTACAGGGCGACAGCAGAGAGTGTACAGGTGTATACATGGTTTATACCTATGCCAACATGGGCTTCCTGAATCATACTGACATCATTGGCTCCATCTCCAACAGCTAAGGTGATTGGTTTCTCTGGAGAGCTTTTGAAAAGACGCACCACCTGGATGGACAAAACACAGCATGACTTACATAATCAGATTTTACCGGTTTTATTCACACAAGACAAGACAGTTTTAGCACATAACAGAGACAATCCAGTTTCATTATTATTGTTAGTTGCTGGGAATTTGTAGAACTCTGAATGGTTTTTAAACTTCTGACCTTAACTACTCATTTAAAGTAGGATAATACTTTAAAAGAAATATATTTCTTTCTGACTTTATATAAGAAATATTTTCTAAAAAATGTTGATATTCTGATTGACTAAACATGGACTTCCTTCCCGGTAAGGTCTATTCAGGTGTACTGGAGAGGAGGCTACGCCGGATAGTCGAACCTTGGATTCAGGAGGAACAGTGTGGTTTTCGTCCTGGTCGTGGAACTGTGGACCAGCTCTATACTCTCGGCAGGGTCCTTGAGGGTGTGTGGGAGTTTGCCCAACCAGTCTACATGTGCTTTGTGGACTTGGAGAAGGCATTCGACCGTGTACCCCGGGAAGTCCTGTGGGGAGTGCTCAGAGAGTATGGGGTAACGGACTGTTTGATTGTGGCAGTCCGCTCCCTGTATGATCAGTGTCAAAGCTTGGTCCGCATTGCCGGCAGTAAGTCGGACCCGTTTCCAGTGAGAGTTGGACTTCGCCAAGGCTGCCCTTTGTCACCCATTCTGTTCATAACTTTTATGGACAGAATTTCTAGGCGCAGTCAAGGCGTTGAGGGGATCTGGTTTGGTGGCTGCAGGATTAGGTCTCTGCTTTTTGCAGATGATGTGGTCCTGATGGCTTCATCTGGCCAGGATCTTCAGCTCTCACTGGATCGGTTCGCAGCCGAGTGTGAAGCGAATGGGATGAGAATCATCACCTCCAAGTCCGAGTCCATGGTTCTCGCCCGGAAAAGGGTGGAGTGCCATCTCCGGGTTGGGGAGGAGACTTTGCCCCAAGTGGAGGAGTTCAAGTACCTCAGAGTCTTGTTCACGAGTGAGGGAAGAGTGGATGGTGAGATCGACAGGCGGATCGGTGCGACGTCTTCAGTAATGCGGACGCTGTATCGATCCGTTGTGGTGAAGAAGGAGCTGAGCCGGAAGGCAAAGCTCTCAATTTACCGGTCGATCTACGTTCCCATCCTCACCTATGGTCATGAGCTTTGGGTTATGACCGAAAGGACAAGATCACGGGTACAAGCGGCCGAAATGAGTTTCCTCAGCCGGGTGGCGGGGCTCTCCCTTACAGATAGGGTGAGAAGCTCTGTCATCCGGGAGGAGCTCAAAGTAAAGCCGCTGCTCCTCCAGATGGAGAGGAGCCAGATGAGGTGGTTCGGGCATCTGGTCAGGATGCCACCCGAACGCCTCCCTAGGGAGGTGTTTAGGGCACGAACGACCGGCAGGACACGTTGGGAAGACTATGTCTCCCGGCTGGCCTGGGAACGCCTCGGGATCCCCCGGGAGGATCTGGACTAGGGGTCGGCAACCCGCGGCTTTAGAGCCGCATGCGGCTCTTTAGCGCCACCCTAGTGGCTCCCTGAAGCTTTTTCAAAGATGTATGAAAAATGGAAAAAGATGATGGAAAAAAAAAAACATTTTTTGTTTTAATATGGTTTCTGTAGGAGGACAAACATGACACAAACCTCCCTAATTGTTATAAATCCCACTGTTTATATTAAACATGCTTCACTGATTCGAGTATTTGGCGAGCGCTGTTTTGTCCTACTAATTTTGGCCGTCCTTGAACTCACCCTAGTTTGTTTACATGTATAACTTTCTCCGACTTTCTAGGACGTGTTTTATGCCACTTCTTTTTCTGTCTCATTTTGTCCACCAAACTTTTAACGTTGTGCATGAATGCACAAAGGTGAGTTTTGTTGATGTTATTGACTTGTGTGGAGTGCTAATCGGACATATTTGGTCACTGCATGACTGCAAGCTAATCGATGCTAACATGCTATTTAGGCTAGCTATATGTACATATTGCATCATAATGCCTCGTTTGTAGCTATATTTGAGCTCATTTAGTTTCCTTTAAGTCCTCTTAATTCAATTTATATCTCATGACACACTATCTGTATGTAATATGGCTTTTAATTTTTTTGCGGCTCCAGACAGATTTGTTTTTGTATTTTTGGTCCAATATGGCTCTTTCAACATTCTGGGTTGCCGACCCCTGATCTGGACCAAGTGGTTGGGGAGAGGAAAGTCTGGGCTTCCCTGCTTAGGCTGCTGCCCCCGCGACCTGATCTCGGATAAGCGGAAGAAGATGGATGGATGGATGGAAAATGTTTCGGTAATCAATGTATCATACTTCAGGTTGTCCGTTGTATTACGCGATACAGTGTAGTAACCATAACATTTGACTTAATACCAATATATAGATTGTACTTCATCTGCAAATGACAGGTTTACAATGCAACATTTGCAAAACCTGTGTTAGGAATGATTTGATCATTTAAGATATGTGTGGAAGTGCGTGTGAGTGTTAGACAAGGTGTGAGCCGATGTTACAACCAGGCAACTATAAATATCCTCCTTTGCACAGATGTAGTCCCTCCCAGGTAGAGTACTAATGGCTTCATCGTCCATATGGACCTTCAAGAAACTCTCATTAAGCACTTTTCACTGAGAGCTCTGCATACAACAGTCTCACTGCTCCCTCCTCTATACCACTAGATTTATATCGACAATATAATGCTCACAAAAGAAATAAGAAAGCATATTTATCGCACAAATTGTGTATAATTATGATGATAGAATTAAAATACAACATTAAAGGGGAACTGCACTTTTTCTGGAATTTGGCCTAATGTTGAGTTGAGTTTGAGTTTATTTGGAACATGCATGCATACAACATGATACATCACAATTTCCAGTTTCTCTTTTCAACATGTTCGAAAAGGAGTAGAAAGAAGCAGAGCTTATCTAATCCCCTTTTCCTTTACGTAGCAGTTGCTAAAACTTTTGTTCACTTCCTGTTCTCAATTTATTCACAATATACTCCATAAGTAATCACAATAAAAATAAATAAATAAATAAATAATACTCGTTAAGGTAAGTTACATTTCATATAGCAAGATGAGCAAGATTATTTTGAAAATGAATGTAAGGTTCAGATAAATTCATAATGTTTATCATAGTTTTTCTTCTTTGTACTTTGTAAACACTTTAAGTTTGAAGAGCTTCTTGAAGTGGATCATATTAGTACATTGTTTGATTTCTTTGCTTAATCCATTCCATCATTCCACATACAGATATACTGAAGGTCTTAAGTGTTGTACGTGCATACAAATGTTTTAAATTACATTTTTCTCTAAGATTATATGTCTCCTCTTTTTGTGAGAAGAATTGTTGTACATTCTCGGCTAGCAGGTTATAGTTTGCTTTGTGTATAATTTTAGCTGTTTGCAAATTCACTATGTCGTGGAATTTCAGTATTTAGCTAGGGGGGGTGTATATTGTAGCGTCCCGGAAGAGTTAGTGCTGCAAGGGCTTCTGGGTATTTGTTCTGTTGTGTCACGGTGCGGATGTTCTCCCGAAATGTGTTTGTCAATCTTGTTTGGTGTGTGGCGCATATTTGTAACAGTGTTAAAGTTGTTTATACGGCCACCCTCAGTGTGACCTGTATGGCTGTTGACCAAGTATGCCTTGCATTTACTTGTGTGTGTGAAAAGCCGTAGATATTATGTGATTGGGCCGGCACGCAAAAGGCAGTGCCTTTAAGGTTTATTGGCGCTCTGTACTTCTCCCTACGTCCGTGTACCACTCCGTACAGCGGCGTTTAAAAAAGTAATACATTTCACTTTTTGAAACCGAAACCGATAATTTCCAATATCCGATATTACCGAACATCTCTAATCGTCATGATGCGTTTTTGAAATGAATTGTGTATGCTTAAAATGAGCAAAATGCGTAAATATTTTATGTTATTATAAATGTGCCTGTTACTACATAACAAATATACTTACATCAATGCAGGTGTTTGGATGTTTTTTTAAGGGCTTTGTAGGCGGAATTGCGCGGCTCCCATAGGCTCCATTGTAAGCAGACTTTTAAACGCATTTATTTAATATTTAGAATGCAAAAAATACAAAATAAATTAAAGCTGCAAGCAGCGTTGGTCGGGCCAGCAAATTTGGCAGGTGTTAGTCCTAAGTGTCCCAAGACTTTTGTCCAGTTTTAGTAGTACGTGTCCCAATACTTTTGTCAAGTTGTAGTCCCAAGTGTCCCAATACATTTGTCCAGTGTAGGTGTCCCAATACTTTTTTCCAGTGGTAGTCCTAAGTGTCCCAATACTTTTGTCCAGTTTTAGTCCTAAGTGTCCCAATACTTTTGTTAAGTGGTAGTCCGAAGTGTCCCAATACTTTTGTCCAGTTGTAGTCCTAAGTGTCCCAATACTTTTGTCAAGTTTAGGCGTAAGTGTCCCAATACTTTTGTCCAGTGTAAGTGTCCCAAGACTTTTGTCCAGTGGTAGTCCTAAGTGTCCCAATACTTTTGTCCAGTGTAAGTGTCCCAATACTTTTGTCCAGTGTAAGTGTCCCAAAACTTTTGTCCAGTGGTAGTCCTAAGTGTCCCAATACTTTTGTCTACTTTTAGTCCGAAGTGTCCCAATACTTTTGTTCAGTGGTAGTCCTAAGTGTCCCAATACTTTTGTCAAGTTGTAGTCCTAAGTGTCCCAATACTTTTGTCCAGTGTAAGTGTCCCAATACTTTTGTCCAGTTTTCGTCATAAGTGTCCCAATACTTTTGTCCAGTGGTAGTCATAAGTGTCCCAATACTTTTGTCAAGTTGTAGTCCCAAGTGTCCCAATACTTTTGTCCAGATTTCGTTCTAAGTGTCCCAATACTTTTGTCCAGTGGTAGTAATAAGTGTCCCAATACTTTTCTCTACTTTTAGTCCGAATTGTCCCAATACTTTTGTCTAGTGTACCTACCTTGTCTGCATTGTGTGGGCACGCTGGTGCTTCCTGCTTTTAAGCAGCCATCATGAAAAAAACAGCAGCGCAGCAGCATCAGCGCAGCGGTCCTTTGAAGGCTCATAAAATCAAAACCGGAGCAGGGATCAAAACTCTTTCGATAACTTTTAATCAGAAGAATCATAAAGAGCTTCTCATATTCCCTCAATGCTAAGGATAAACTGGCGCCATCCACAACCAATCCATGCTGTATGACATGGTCCTCTTTTATCCTGGAAATCAATTTAGAAAAGTTGATTGGTTCAATCTCTCTCCTGTGTTAGTTTGAAGCCGAAACGACAAACGCGCTCAGAGGAGATAATGTTTAAAGAAAGGTGATGGGTTTTTACAAAAATGTTGTTTTGAAGGGGGAATAGCAAACTTCCTGTAGATTTTTGCTGGGGGTTGTCAATTTATGAAATGTAGGTCTAAGTGAGACCTACATAGAGGTGTTTGTTTCATGTCTCTCCGACCTTCCCAGTCGGAGTTACAGGCAGTTTTGTAATTTTTTCTTCCGAGGAGCAGTTTTTTCTCCGTTTTATTAAAAAATTGCTCTAGAGCCAATTTTGAGATTTGGGGTTAGGTTTTTTTTATTAGATCACAATTTTTGATAGTCCTGATGTGTGCATTCAGTTTGGTGAGTTTTGAAGCATGTTAAGGGGGTCAAATTGCAGCTCAAAGAGGCAAAAGTGACTGTTTTTAGTACTTTTTTGTCTTGAAGGGGGAATTGCCAACTTCCTGTTGATTTTTGCCCGAGAATATACTATTATGAAATCTAGGTCTAAGTCAGACCTACATAAAGGTTTTTGTTTCATGTCTCTTCGACCTTCCTAGTGAGAGTTACAGGCAGTCTAGTTTTTTTTTTTCCTAGGGGGCGGTAGAGCGCAATTTTGAGTTTTGGGGTTTGGTGTTTTGATAAAAAGTTTTGCCGTATATTACTGATGTGTGTGTAAAATTTGGTGAGTTTTGAAGTATGCTAAGGGGGTCAAATTACAGCGCAAAGTTGCGGAAGAATAATAATAATAATAAAGAATAAAACCTTACAAATTCAATAGGTCCTTATGTCCCATTGCATAAGGACTCCCGAAGGGAGTCCTTTTGCAATGGGCCGTGCGGGACCTAATAACATCGATCGTCGTGTCTTTCATAATGATTGTGAACGATAAGCAAAATAAAAAAAATTAAAAGTGCAGTTCCCTCTTTACATATACTGTACACAAAAAGGTTGGTACCTTTGCTTTCTGCAGTGGGGCCATGCGGCAGCAAAGCACAGCTGAACAGTTTTTACAAACTTCCATAAAGAGCTTCTCATGTTCCCTCAATGCTAAGGATAAACTGGCGCCATCCACAACCAATCCATGCTGTATGACATGGTCCTCTTTTATCCTGGAAATCCATTTAGAAAAGTTGATTAAAACGGTTCAAAATGATTATCACTAGTACATTAACCAGAATTTGAAGAAATAATATTTGAATGTTTAAAAGAAAGAAGACAGTTTACCTTCTCGCCAGCCTACGGAGTTGCTCAGCGCACTCATTGTCAGAACGTTGCTGAAGGAGCTCCAGGGTGTTCATGGTTCTGTGGAAGTGACCACAAGACAGACTGACGCTGACTGCAGTCTCGTGTTTGTCGCCTGTCAGCACCCAAACTTTGATTCCTGCCAGACGCAGAGCCTCAATTGTCTCTTGAACTTTGTCTTGTAGCCTGAAAAAGGTGTAAAACATTGTAGTTAACTGTTAGAATAATTGTTTGTAAGTTATCACAAAAGAAACATTATATTGCATTATGTTCCTGATGAGAAGATGAAGGCTGTATTTCGAGGCCTAACAAGAGGAGGAAGGCTCGTGAAACGCCACTGTGATTTCAGCACGGACAGATGGCAGGATGTGCTCAACTCCCGGAGGAACTCTCTTTGAAGTGTTAAACGAACTCTCTTTGAAGTGGTTCCCAAACTCTCTTCCAACTATTTGGTCAACGCTATTTACGACCCGCTGCCCTCTTGAAGTTGCTGTGGACAGGAGACGGGAGGGGTTGTCCATTGTCCTCCAACACCTGCCCCAGCTGGATCCAGGAAGAGCCCAAGCCCGAGAAGTCCTCTTCTTGGACTTCAAGGCGACCGAAAACAATGACTGTTTTACATACTCCCAATTCCTGCTGTGACATATGTTGGTGCGTGAACATGGAACATCTGAATTAAAAGAGGAGACGAAGACCTTCTTCGTCAGAGCGTGGTGCAGGACTGTACAGAGAGTGCAGTGGCCATGTCTTTCCTCAATTGAGTCCAAATTGAATTCTGTCTCTGTTTGATTCCTTGCCTTTTGTCTTGTGTAATAGATGTCCTGTGTTTGAACGTGACATTAACATACTGTACCAACTTTATTCATGAAGTTCTTTAAAACAGTTGAAAATTGTCAGAATAATTGTATAGAAGTTATCATACAACTTCTGTGTTGCATTGAGTTCAGGTCCCCTGCGAGAAGAAAAAAGCTGTCTTTCATCTTATCAAGCAAAACGCTTGTAAAACTCCACTGTGTGCGATGGGATGCGACATGGAGGTGTCGGTTTCTTTGATTTATTGTCAGCCACAGGAAGATCTTGTCTTGACTCGAGATCTACAAAGCGGAGAGGAAGCAGGACCTGACACCGCTCCAGGCACCTTTTCTTTGAACTGTTTATGACCGAGTGCAATAGCTGTTTATGACCACCTCCCCTTAGGAGCAGCTGCGTAATGTAATGTAGTCAGAAAATGCCCAAATAAAGGACGTGCGCGTTGGGACTGCCTTCAGAGCGTGGTGGGAGACAGTACGAAGTTGCAGCCCAGACGTTTCTCCTCATGAGCTAAATTGAATCCTGTCTCTGTTTGATTTCTTTGCTTCTTGTCTTGTCTGATAGATGCATACCTGCCAACTTTTGAAATCAGAAAAACCTAGTAGCCAGGGTCCAGGGGCCGCAGGCCCCGGTGGGTCCAGGACAAAGTCCTGGTGGGGGGTTCAGGCTTCGCCCCCCGACGCAAAATGATTATTAGCATTCAGACAGGTTAAAATGTTGCTAAAACCATCACTTTTCTATCAGTCACAGTGACTTTTCAAAACAAAAATATTACAGCAAAAATCATATGGGTTGATTGACATGTTTATTCTGTAAGCTAACTTCAATAGTTTGAAATTATTTTGACAGTTAATGCCAGTTATCCTGTCAACCTTTCACAAGACTTCAATTTGTTAATTGAAAGTATAAACAGTATAAACAACTTTTACAGTAAACAAATGGTAAAACAGTACTAAACAATTCCATTAAAAAAAAATTGGTGTCATTATTAACTTTCTGTCCAAGCTTGTATAATCTACTGCCTTGTTCAATTGTAAAAAATATTCTGTGCCTAAAATTCACATTTCTATCACAATTATCATACTGTAAACATGGTAAGCTAACTTCATTAAAATTAATAGTCCTGTCAATAGCATGGAATTACAATTCAAATGTAGTTTTTTTGTAAGCCTTTCAAAAGAATTCAAAATATGAAAAATTAATGCAAATTAATTTAAGCCATCAGACACTTGAAAAGTGGCACATCACATCTCTAATGTAATCATTTGAACTTTTCAACAGAAATAGCACTGCAAAAATATTAAGGACATACTTCTGTATTTTGGTAGTTATGCTGTCAACATTTAACAAGATTTCTTCAACTTGGACTTGAAAGCATAAATAGTATAAACACTTTTAACAGTATAACAGTACTAAACAATTCCAATAGATAACATTGGTGTCATTACCTTTTTGTGGCTAAAATCCGAAAAACGTTGAAAGTTTTCCACTTGTATCGCTAGCAACGACATTAGACGTGTGTTTTGTTGTCCCAACGTGGTCTTTTACATCGCTAATTCCTCCGTGTCCGATCGAAAAATCTTGTCTGCACAAGGTGCAATTCGCGTAGTTTTCACCCTTTTTGGAACGGATAATTATTCCCGGATAGGCTCTTGAATATTCTTCACGGAATGACTGCAGTTTTCTTTTCGGTTTAAGACTCGTTTGCGATTTTTCTCCGGCTGATTCCATGATCGTTCGCTCGTTTGGAAACAATGGCAACAGGTGCCTCGTGCTTGGCA
Organism: Nerophis lumbriciformis; assembly: GCF_033978685.3. Taxonomy (NCBI): domain Eukaryota; kingdom Metazoa; phylum Chordata; class Actinopteri; order Syngnathiformes; family Syngnathidae; genus Nerophis; species Nerophis lumbriciformis. Next base: position 41,964,223 of record NC_084561.2, on the reverse strand, counting down.
GCGGTGCTATAAATAGCCTCGCGCATTTTAAAAAAAATATTTTTTTTTAATGAATGAAAAAACGTATTTTTTATCACTGCAACCGTAACCCGGAATAGGTTGATGAAAACCGTACTAATTACGGGAAAACCGGAGTAGTTGGCAGGTATGTCGATGTCATCCGTGTTTGAACCTGACAAAAATGATGTGCATCACCACTATATCATATTTAAGATGAATGGCTATGATAAATAAGATCAATTGCTTTTAGTTTTAAATACAACAATATATAGTCCACAGTAATTTGGATAAATTGCATAAATGGTGTCAATGGAACATTACAATGGAACTCAGACCATATGCAGCATAACCCTCGCAGTCCCCAAAGATGCACTGGCTAGTGCAGGGGTCGGCAACCTTTACCAGTCAAAGAGCCATTTTGACCAGTTTCACAAATTAAAGAAAACAATGGGAGCCACAAAAATCTTTTGAAATTTAAAATGAAATAACACTGCATACAAAGATTTTTTTTTGCTTTGTGCTATGTATAAACCTAGGGTCTCAGACACACCTTAATGTGAAAATTGAATGTTCGTGCGGCCCGCGGGTTTTATATGAATGGCGCTTGACAGCGTCATACTTATCAACCCTCCCGATTTTCCGGCAGACTACGAATTCCGGCAACTATTCTCTCGAACGTGCCGTGATGGTACAGCATTTAGCGCTCACTACAACCAGCGTGCCGGCTTAGTCACACGTTGTAATGGGCTTCTGCTTGCTCACGTAAGTGATAGCAAAGCATACTTGGTCAACAGCCACACAGGTTACACTGACGGTGGCGGTATAAAAAAACTTTAACACTCTTACTAATAATGCGCCACACTGTGAACCCACACCAAACAAGAATGACAAACACATTTCGGGAGAACATCTGCACCGTAACACAACAGAACAAATACCCAGAATCCCATGCAGCCCTAACTCTTCCGGGCTACATTATACACCCCTGCTACCAAACCCCGCCCACCTCAACCGACGCACAGAGAGGGGGGGGGGGGTGGTTTTTGGTGGTAGCAGGGGTGTATAATGTAGCCCGGAAGAGTCAGGGCTGCATGGGATTCTGGGTATTTGTTCTGTTGTGTTTATGTTGTGTTAAGGTGTAGATGTTCTCCCGAAATGTGTTTGTCATTCTTGTTTGGTTTTGGTTCAAAGTGAGGCGCATTATTAGTAAGAGTCTTAAAGTTGTTTTATATGGCCACAGTCAGTGTAACCTGTGTGGCTGTTGACCAAGTATGCCTTGCTGTCACTTACGTGTGCTAGCAGAAGATGCATATAACAAGAGGCTGGGCTGGCACGCTGTTAATACAGATTGTAGAGGGCGCTAAATGCTGTACCATCATGGCACGCCCTTATTATTATTGTGAGGGTGAAAATCGGAAAATATTTATCCCGGGAGGTTTCTGCGAGAGGCACTGAAATCCGACCGGGGGGGTCGGCAAGTATGCAGCTGAGCCGCATCAGAGTGATCAAAGAGCCCCTGGGCTAGTGCAAGTACCGGTACTGTGACCAAAATGGTCTGAGACTCTTAAGTTGTCCCTCAATGTATAAAGTTGTGGTGGGCGGTTTACACACACTCATCCTGAGCACGAATGTCATATTAATTTGAGGCTTCTTATGAATTGTTTAAAGAGTTTGGGAACAACAGCAACTCAGCCACCAAGTGGTAGGCCACGTAAACTGACAGAGAGGGGTCAGCGGCTGCTGAAGCGCATAGTGCAAAGACTTTCTGCACAGTCAGTTGCTACAGAGCTCCAAACTTCATGTGACCTTCCAATTAGCCCGCATACAGTACGCAGAGAGCTTCATGGAATGGATTTCCATGGCCGAGCAGCTGCATCTAAGCCATACATCACCAAGTCCAATGCAAAGGGTGGGATGCAGTGGTGTAAAGCACGTCGCCACTGGACTCTAGAGCAGTGGAGACGCCTTCTCTGGACTGATGAATCACGCTTTTCCATCTGGCAATCTGATGGACGAGTCTGGGTTTGGAGGTTACCAGGAGATCGGTACATTTCGGACTGCATTGTGCCGAGTGTGAAATTTGGTGGAGGAGGAATTATGATGTGGGGTTGTTTTTCAGGAGTTGGGCTTGGCCCCTTAGTTCTAGTAAAAGGAACTTTGAATGCTCAAGGATACCAAAACATTTTGGACAATTCCATGCTCCCAACCTTGTGGGAACATTCAGTCCTGACCTGAATCCGACAGAACACCTTTGGGATGAATTAGAACGGAGACTGAGAACCAGGCCTTCTCGACCAACATCAGGGTGTGACCTCACCAATGCGCTTTTGGAAGAATGGTGGAAAATTCCTATAAACACACTCCGCAACCTTGTGGACAGCCTTTCCAGAAGAGTTGAAGCTGTAATAGCTGCAAAAGGTGGACTGACGCCATATAGAACCCTATGGGTTAGGAATGGGATGGCACTTCAAGTTCATATGTGAGTCAAGACAGGTGGCCAAATACTTTTGGCAATATAGTGTATATTACAATGACTGTTGAAATGTCAAGTATAGTGTTGTAAAAAAAAAATCAGGAAATAAATAAATTTAAATAAATCCTTACTTGTCTTCCACCCCTGTTGCTCCCAGGAGATGCAGGTCTCGCTCAATGTAGCTGAAGGCCTCTTGCAGTCTCTCTTCCCTCTGCTGCAGTGCAGTGCGAGCGCTGTTCAAATGCCTGTCCACTTCCATGTACTCCTCTGGGCTGAAATGACGGCATGCTACCACGAGGGTCCGCAACCCTCTCTGCAGTGGGAGGAGAGGGGTGATGGGTGAAGAGACAACAGCAAAATTAGTGAAAAGATTACAACAAGAGCAAGAACAAAACAAATAAAGGCATGGCAGCATGGGTGAGTAAAAATGTCAGGAGGGATGGTTAGGCAAAAGGAAGAGGGGATGGGATAAAATAAAATGCAAAAAGAGTGACAGCTAATGAAATGATACAAAAAGCCTGTTTTACAGCCAAAACACAGCTGAATGCAATATTATATTTGAAGGCTCTCTTTTTTGTCATTTCTGTTTAGTAGAGTAGTATTATAATACTATACAGACTGGGGTTGTACGGAAAATAGGTACTAATAAAGTACCGCGATACTAATTAATTGAAATCGGTACTAATATATATATATACATACATACACACATATATATATATATATATATATATATATATATATATATATATATATATATATATATATATATATATATATATATTTTTTTATTTTTTTTTATATATACAGGTAAAAGCCAGTAAATTAGAATATTTTGAAAAACTTGATTTATTTCAGTAATTGCATTCAAAAGGTGTAACTTGTACATTATATTTATTCATTGCACACAGACTGATGCATTCAAATGTTTATTTCATTTAATTTTGATGATTTGAAGTGGCAACAAATGAAAATCCAAAATTCCGTGTGTCACAAAATTAGAATATTACTTAAGGCTAATACAAAAAAGGGATTTTTAGAAATGTTGGCCAACTGAAAAGTATGAAAATGAAAAATATGAGCATATACAATACTCAATACTTGGTTGGAGCTCCTTTTGCCTCAATTACTGCGTTAATGCAGCGTGGCATGGAGTCGATGAGTTTCTGGCACTGCTCAGGTGTTATGAGAGCCCAGGTTGCTCTGATAGTGGCCTTCAACTCTTCTGCGTTTTTGGGTCTGGCATTCTGCATCTTCCTTTTCACAATACCCCACAGATTTTCTATGGGGCTAAGGTCAGGGGAGTTGGCGGGCCAATTTGGAACAGAAATACCATGGTCCGTAAACCAGGCACGGGTAGATTTTGCGCAGTGTGCAGGCGCCAAGTCCTGTTGGAACTTGAAATCTCCATCTCCATAGAGCAGGTCAGCAGCAGGAAGCATGAAGTGCTCTAAAACTTGCTGGTAGACGGCTGCGTTGACCCTGGATCTCAGGAAACAGAGTGGACCGACACCAGCAGATGACATGGCACCCCAAACCATCACTGATGGTGGAAACTTTACACTAGACTTCAGGCAACGTGGATCCTGTGCCTCTCCTGTCTTCCTCCAGACTCTGGGACCTCGATTTCCAAAGGAAATGCAAACCAAACCAACCCAAACCATCAGTGATGGTTTGGGGTGCCATGTCATCTGCTGGTGTCGGTCCACTCTGTTTCCTGAGATCCAGGGTCAACGCAGCCGTCTACCAGCAAGTTTTAGAGCACTTTGTGAGGCACGTGCACTAACCCCTGTGTCACCGTGCTGCCTCTCAATGGTTCCATCAGAGCTATATATTTACTTTGGGTATTACTTTCTTATGCATTTTGGCCCAAACAATCTTGGAATGCTGAGGGGCTACTGGGCCTTTTTGCTCTGGTCTACGGTCATGCTGCAACAGAAATTGACTTTCCCAAAGCTAGGGGGTCAAACTCCAGATTGATTAACTGATCCAAGCATTGCTTCACAGACAAACGTGTTCTTTATGGATGATTTAATCACTCAATTGATTAAGAACTATGTCTGAAAATGTTTCTCTATAAAGTAGTGTACCTTGGAGGGCTCAAGCTACGCATACATGTAAAAGAACAAAAACACTCACACAATCCTTTTTGTTAGACATAAACTTAATTGCTAGTTACAACACAAAACAAAGCTTAACCTATTTTACTATAACAATCTACAAGGTTAATATAGGTTGCTTCTCTTTCTTCCCCTCCATTCTTTTGTATCTGTAGTTATTGTTACTTATATATGTATTGTTGCATTTGAACAACTGTATTGTTGATAATAGAGGTAAATTATTGGTATTGTTCATTATCAATAGCGCTATTTCTATTGGTATTTGTATTTCTTTAGTGTAATAATGCTCATTGTCTTTTCTGTATTATTATTTATCTCACTAACTGCTTCTTTGCTATCATTTTTACCATCATATTTGGACTTATCGTATTGCCTAATGTTGCTCTGTTGTTGTTGTTATTGTTGTGTTTGCTGTTGTTGTTTTTGTCTCTCGGTCTTATCCCCCTTTTGTCCCCACAATTTCCCCCTCTGTCTTCCTTTTTTTCTGTTTCTATCCCCTCTTGCTCCGGCCCGGCTGCACCAAATGATAATATAAATACATTTACCGTATTTTCCGCACTATTAGCCGCACCTAAAAACCACAAATTTACTCAAAAGCTGACAGTGCGGCTTATAACCCGGTGCGCTTTATATATGGATTAATATTAAGATTCATTTTCATAAAGTTTAGGTCTCGCAACTACGGTAAACAGCCGCCATCTTTTTTCCCCGTAGAACAGGAAGCGCTTCTTCTTCTACGCAAGCAACCGCCAAGGTAAGCACCCGCCCCCATAGAAGAGGAAGCGCTTCTTCTTCTACTGTAAGCAACCACCCGCCCCCGTAGAAAAAGAAGAAGCGCGCGGATATTACGTTTCATTTCCTTTGTGTGTTTACATCTGTAAAGACCACAAAATGGCTCCTACTAAGCGACAGGTTTCCGGTTCATGAAAAGACGCAATCTCTCCATCCGCACACGGACTACTATTTCACAGCAACTGCCTAAAGACTTTCAAGAAAAGCTGGCTACTTTCCGTGCATATTGTAAAAACAAGATAGCTGACAAAAAGATCCGGCCAGAGAACATTATCAACATGGACGAGGTTCCACTGACTTTTGATATTCCTGTGAACCGCACTGTGGATACAACGGGAGCACGTACGGTGAATATTCGCACCACAGGGAATGAGAAGTCATCCTTCACTGTGGTTCTAGCTTGCCATGCTAATGGCCAGAAACTTCCACCCATGGTGATATTCAAAAGGAAGACCTTGCCAAAAGAGACCTTTCCAGCCGGCGTCATCATAAAAGCTAACTCGAAGGGATGGATGGATGAAGAAAAGGTGAGCGAGTGGTTAAGGGAAGTTTACGCGAAGAGGCCGGGTGGCTTTTTTCACGCAGCTCCGTCCATGTTGATATACGACTCCATGCGCGCCCACATCACGCTGGTTTTTAATATATTATTAAAGTTTGACTGACCTATCTGACTGTTTTTTTGACATTCCCTTTAGCGCAGTTAGATGCGGCTTATAACACGGGGCGGCTTATAGGTGGACAAAGTTTTGAAATATGCCGTTCATTGAAGGCGCGGCTTATAACCCAGGGCGGCTTATGGTGCGGAAAATACGGTAATAAAGTGAAATACAAATAAGGCAACAAGAGAAGTATCCTACACTTCTCTTTTGTAAAGTAAATCAGAACAGCTGATATGGGCATCTACATCAACTATAGGATTTGCCTGAGAAGCTGGACAGGACCAAAAAAAAAAAAAAAAAGTTTAAACACAACACATTACTCACCAAGGCAAACTCATCGACATGAAGTCTTGTCTTTTCTATTTCACCACTGGTGGTGAAAGGAAAAATGGACGACTCTGCTCCCTTAGTAAACAGCACTTGGCCACCTTGAGATTAAAACAAAATCAATACTACATTTTTGAACAAATATAATATAATTACGTTACCAAAAAAACTGACACATATTAGAATCACATCATCACAATATCATTAGCTTTCAACATTTTCTTTAAAAAGGCAACAAACTATTGTTTATGATAATCATTTTAACAATGTAAAAAGTAATGATACCAGAAGGGTTCTGCAGAATGACACTCATTCTCCTGCGATCTGCATCAAACTCCAACACATGGAGCAGTTTGTACCTGTGAATGCAAGAAAAAGATGACTCATTTTCACCTGATGACATTTCTGAACATGTTCTGGGTAGAGATGTCCGATAATGTCGGACTGCCGATATTATCGGCCGATAAATGCTTTAAAATGTGATATCGGAAATTATTGGTATCGGTTTCAAAAAGTAAAATGTATGACTTTTTAAGACGACGCAGTACGGAGTGGTACGCGGACGTAGGGAGAAGTACAGAGCGCCAATAAACCTTAAAGGCACTGCCTTTGCGTGCCGGCCCAATCACGTAATATCTAAGGCTTTTCACACACACAAGTGAATGCAAACCATACTTGGTCAACAGCAATACAGGTCACACTGAGGGTGGCCGTATAAACAACTTTAGCACTGTTACAAATATGCGCCACACTGTGAACCCACAACAAACAAGAATGACAAACACATTTCGGGAGAACATCGCAACATAAACACAACAGAACAAATACCCAGAACCCCTTGCAGCACTAACTCTTTCCGGACGCTACATTATACACTCCCTGCTACCTCCTACCAAAAACCCCGCCCCCCCCAAACCCCGCCCACCTCAACCTCCTCATGCTCTCTTAGGGAGAGCATGTCCCAAATTCCAAGCTGCTGTTTTGAGGCATGTTAAAAAAAATAATGCACTTTGTGACTTCAATAATAAATATGGCAGTGCCATGTTGGCATTTTTTTTCATAACTTGAGTTGATTTATTTTGGAAAACCTTGTTACATTGTTTAATGCATCCAGCGGGGCATCACAACAAAATTAGGCATAATAATGTGTTAATTCCACGACTGTATATATCGGTATCGGTTGATATCGGAATCGGTAATTAAGAGTTGGACAATATCGGAATATCGGCAAAAAAGCCATTATCGGACATCTCTAGTTCTGGGTAGTTGACTAGTGTTTAGTACAGCATGTATACAGCAAGATAACAGCTGGCAAGTGTGTTTACAGGACTACAGCTCATTCATTGTTGTAAAAAGGGCAGATTTTGATCGACTCAAACATAGAATGACAGAAATGACTACTTTAATTAATATTCTGCAGGAAATTACACCCATTATTATTCATTAGAGATGTCCGATAATGGCTTTTTTTTGCCGATATCCGATATTCCGATATTGTCCAACTCTTAATTACCGATTCCGATATCAACCGATACCGATATATACAGTGGTGGAATTAACACATTATTATGCCTAATTTTGTTGTGATGCATTAAACAATGTAACAAGGTTTTCCAAAATAAGTCAACTCAAGTTATGGAAAAAAATGCCAACACGGCACTGCCATATTTATTATTGAAGTCACAAAGTGCATTATTTTTTTTAACATGCCTCAAAACAGCAGCTTGGAAATTGGGTTGAGGTTAGGGGGATGGGGGGGTTTGGGGCGGGGGTAAGAGGTAGCGGGGGTGTATATTGTAGCGTCCCGGAAGAGTTAGTGCTGCAAGGGGTTCTGGGTATTTGTTCTGTTGTGTTTATGTTGTGTTACGGTGCGGATGTTCTCCCGAAATGTGTTTGTCATTCTTGTTTGGTGTGGGTTCACATTGTGGCGCATATTTGTAACAGTGTTAGAGTTGTTTATACGGCCACCCTCAGTGTGACCTGTATGGCTGTTGACCAAGTATGCTTTGCATTCACTTGTGTGTGTGAAAAGCCGTAGATATCATGTGATTGGACCGGCACGCAAAGGCAATGCCTTTAAGGTTTATTGGCGCTCTGTACTTCTCCCTACGTCCGTGTACCACTCCGTACAGCGGCATTTTAAAAAGTCACAAATTGTACTTTTTGAAACCGATACCTATTCAGGTGTACTGGAGAGGAGGCTACGCCGGATAGTCGAACCTCGGATTCAGGAGGAACAGTGTGGTTTTCGTCCTGGTCGTGGAACTGTGGACCAGCTCTATACTCTCGGCAGGGTCCTTGAGGGTGCATGGGAAGTTTGCCCAACCAGTCTACATGTGTTTTGTGGACTTGGAGAAGGCATTCGACCGTGTCCCTCGGGAAGTCCTGTGGGGAGTGCTCAGAGAGTATGGGGTATCAGACTGTCTGATTGTGGCAGTCCGCTCCCTGTATGATCAGTGCCAGAGCTTGGTCCGCATTGCCGGCAGTAAGTCGGACACGTTTCCAGTGAGGGTTGGACTCCGCCAAGGCTGCCCTTTGTCACCGATTCTGTTCATAACTTTTATGGACAGAATTTCTAGACGCAGTCAAGGCGTTGAGGGGATCCGGTTTGGTGGCTGCAGGATTAGGTCTCTGCTTTTTGCAGATGATGTGGTCCTGATGGCTTCATCTGGCCAGGATCTTCAGCTCTCACTGGATCGGTTCGCAGCCGAGTGTGAAGCGGCTGGGATGAGAATCAGCACCTCCAAGTCCGAGTCCATGGTTCTCGCCCGGAAAAGGGTGGAGTGCCATCTCCGGGTTGGGGAGGAGATTTTGCCCCAAGTGGAGGAGTTCAAGTACCTCGGAGTCTTGTTCACGAGTGAGGGAAGAGTGGATCGTGAGATCGACAGGTGGATCGGTGCGGCGTCTTCAGTAATGCGGACGCTGTATCGATCCGTTGTGGTGAAGAAGGAGCTGAGCCGGAAGGCAAAGCTCTCAATTTACCGGTCGATCTACGTTCCCATCCTCACCTATGGTCATGAGCTTTGGGTTATGACCGAAAGGACAAGATCACGGGTACAAGCGGCCGAAATGAGTTTCCTTCGCCGGGTGGCGGGGCTCTCCCTTAGAGATAGGGTGAGAAGCTCTGCCATCCGGGAGGAGCTCAAAGTAAAGCCGCTGCTCCTCCACATCGAGAAGAGCCAGATGAGGTGGTTCGGGCATCTGGTCAGGATGCCACCCGAACGCCTCCCTAGGGAGGTGTTTAGGGCACGTCCGACCGGTAGGAGGCCGTGGGGAAGACCCAGGACACGTTGGGAAGACTATCTCCCGGCTGGCCTGGGAACGCCTTGGGGTCCCCCGGGAGGAGCTGGACGAAGTGGCTGGGGAGAGGGAAGTCTGGGCTTCCCTGCTTAGGCTGCTGCCCCCGCGACCCGACCTCGGATAAGCGGAAGAAGATGGATGGATGGATGGATGAAACCGATACCGATAATTTCCGATATTACATTTTAAAGCATTTATAGGCCGATAATGTCGGCAGTCCGATATTATCGGACATCTCTATTATTCATGAATAATTCCACAACATTTTGGGACCAAAAAGATGCAAAATGCAAAGTGAAACAACGTACTTCTCTGGTTTGCCAAATGTTTTGATTTCCATTGTCTCACCACTGACGCCAGTAAAGGCCACTCCAATTCTAAGGACACGAAAGCAGACAATATCAACAGTTAGAATTTAGAGAGTCGTTACAGTTTCATCAAATACTCACACAGTTGTGTTTGAATAACATGCTGATGGATCCATAATTCTCAAATGTGTTTGTGCCTCTGAACAGCTAATAAATCCTATTGCTAATCACACTGTTTACTGTTTTAAAGGCAAATAACCGACATGATTGATTTTTATTTTGACAACCTCAGAAGAGGTATTGCTGCCTCTGCCCTGGATCATCAATTCATTCATTTCACATTTGCAGCAGACGGTGAGATAACTTAATAAAGTACCGTATTTTCCGCACTATAAGCCGCACCTAAAAACCACAAATTTTCACAAAAGCTGACAGTGCGGCTTATAACCCGGTGCGCCTTATATATGGATTAATATAAATATTTATTTTCATAAAGTTTCGGTCTCGCAACTACGGTAAACAGCCGCCATCTTTTTTCCCCGTAGAAGAGGAAGCGCTTCTTCTTCTATGGTAAGCAACTGCCAAGGTAAGCACCCGCCCCCGTAGAAGAGGAAGCGCTTCTTCTTCTACGGTAAGCAACCACCCGCCCCCGTAGAAGAAGAAGCGCGCGGGTATTACGTTTCATTTCCTTTGTGTGTTCCATGTTGATATACGACTCCATGCGCGCCCACATCACAGATGGTGTCAAAAAACAAGTGAAGCACACAAATACAACACTCGCCGTCATTCCGGGTGGATTAACCAAAGAACTCCAACCGCTCGATATTGGTGTCAACAGGGCATTTAAAGCACGACTGCGAACGGCGTGGGAACAATGGATGACCGAAGGCGAACACACCTTCACTAAGACAGGGAGACAGCGCCGGACGACATACGCCAACATCTGCCAGTGGATCGTAAATGCCTGGGCGGATATTTCGGTCACAACTGTGGTCCGAGCTTTCCGGAAGGCAATGACTTCGACGAGACGGAGCCGGCCATTTTGGATCCCGTATTCGCCCAACTTTTTAATTCGGACACCGAAGGAGAAGAATTCGAGGGATTTATGAATGAAGAATAACTTCAGAAAGTGAGTGTTATGTTTATTTTGTGTGTTGTGACATTAACGTTCGAGCAACATTAAGTTATTGATGTTATTGCTCTGCACTATTTAGAATTTTACTATGTTTGTGATTGCACATTTGCACATTACCGTACATTTTGGGAGTGAACAGAGTTGTTAGAACGCTGGTTTTTAATATATTATTAAAGTTTGACTGACCTATCTGACTGTTTTTTTGACATTCCCTTTAGCGCAGTTAGATGCGGCTTATAACACGGGGCGGCTTATAGGTGGACAAAGTTTTGAAATATGCCGTTCATTGAAGGCGCGGCTTATAACCCAGGGCGGCTTATGGTGCGGAAAATACGGTAGGCGCAATCTTTGAAGGGAATTACAACACTATATTTATTGTACAGTAATACCAATCTTAATATTTTTAATGAACATTTTGTTACAGTGTAAAATCATTACTTTCAACATACATTTAAAAAAAATGTGCCGAGCTGCACAAAGATTGTCTCTAATACTGAATAGGGGTATTTAACTAAATTGTTTTGAGGGGCCACAGTTCCAGAATACTAAGGACCGATGGGCCAGACTTCTCCTTTTACTATTAGTCTTACTTTGTATTTTCCAAAGAACCAGTATCATTTACAGTTTAGGTCTGTTTATTTTGTCAAACCTACAGAATTGCTCTGATGTTGTTAAGGACATTCTACAAAAAAATGCTAGACAAAGATCATCTCCATGACAGCACTATGGTGTTTTTAAAGAATCAGTAACTTTAACTGAACGAGGAGGGCACCAGCTGAATAGACCAAAATGATGAGAAAGAGAGGACCTTAAACGGAACCTTTAGGAACACAAGTAGTATAATTAACAAGGTTGGACAAATGATTACTGACTGCATCTGAAGTTAAACTACCGCAATTCCTTAGTTACTGTTAGAATAATTGTATCTAAGTTATCACAAAAACTTTTTGTTACATTGAGTTCCCGGCAAGAAGACAAAAACATGTCTTTGAACCTACCAAGAAGAAGGCTTGTAAAACCACTGGGAAGTAACATGAAGGTGTTCTGGTTATTTCATGTATTGTAATCAACAGAAAGATATTGTCTTGACCCAAGACCTACAAAAGCGAAGAGGAAGCAGGACCAGACTCCCCTCCAGGCACCGTTTTTTGAACTCTTTTACGAACCTCTTTTTTGAACTCTTTTACAAACCTCTTTTTGAACTGTTTTACGACCTCTTTTTTGAACCGATCTTTTCTTTTGAACTGTTTTGTAATCAAAGATTGTACCGAGGATGTCGTTGTGGCTTGTGCAGCCCTTTGAGACACTTGTGATTTAGGGCTATATAAATAAAGATTGATTGATGATTGAAAGGCGATGGCTGTTTACGACCCCGTCCCCTTGGAAGCAACTGTTGCCATGTGGTCAGGGAAGGTCCAAATAAAAGAAGGAGGCGTGCAATCTTTTGGCAGAGCGTAATGACACTGTACTAGGGTACAGATGTACACGTTTCTCCTCACAAATTGAATTCTCTCTCTGTTTGATTCTTTGCTTCTTGTCCTGTTTACTAGATGTCATCAGTGTTTGAACCTGACAGTTACAAAAATCAAATTAAGAAAAAAAATTAGTGACTGCAAAAAAGAAGAGGACTTAAAGGAATGCTTTGAAGACCGCCCCAGTTATGTGGAACCCAGTGTTCTATGTTTGCTAGCCATTTTAAAAATATCAATGCAAGGATTTGCCAATGTGTTTACAGGGGTCCAAATTCCTCTATACAACAGGAGCACTCCCATGTTTTGTCAATTTGCTGCAAAAATGTCTGTCTTCCAAGTTTTGAACAGAACTTGAAGGCTGGTCCGGTGTTATTCCCAGGCCGGATTTTGGCCCTTGCGTCACCGGCAAAAAGGCCTGGTCTAAAACTTGCAGCCTTCCTAATTTTTCAGCTATAGTCTACTCAAATTGGTCTAAATTTCAAATCTAAAAAGTTGTTTAAAAAGCTACCAGTATAAAGCTTGAACATAAATTCCCTTTAAAATAGAAGCGTGTTAGAATAATTGTATCTAAGTTACATTGAGTTCCCGGCGAGAGGACACACGCTGTCTTTAATCCTACCAATCAAAAGGCTTGTAACACTACACTGTGTAGGATGGGAAGCAAAATGAAGGTGTTCCGTTTCTTTCATGTATTGTAATCAACAGAAAGATATTGTCTTGACCCAAGAACTACAAAGCGGAGAGGAAACAGGGCCTGACTCCCCTCAAGGCGAACTTTTCTGTGAACTGTTTTAAGACCTTTTCTGTGAACTCTTTTACAAACTTTTCTTTGAACTGTTTTGTAACCAAAGTCGATGGCTGTTTACGACCCACGTCCCTTAGAAACAGCTGTTGCCATGTAACCAGGGAAAGTCCAAATAAAAGAGGTGGCGTACAATCTTTCGCCAGAGCGTGGTGGAACTGTACAAGGGTACAGTCCAGACGTTTCTCCTCAAATTGAGCCAAATTTAATTATGTCTCTGTTTAATTCTTTGCTTCTTGTCTTGTTTAATAGATGTCATCAGTGTTTGAACCTGACAAAGTGTCTGTTTTTTATTTATTTAAAAAAAATGGACATAAGTGCACACTTTGTCCCAATAATTACAAACTTAAATTGTCTTTTTAAATCACTCCAATTGAAACTTTACCTCTTCATTGCCTCAACTAACGCTTTTTCATCCGGTGAAGAAGCATAATATTCCATTTCATTAGACGAAAATCCATTAACATGGGAGAATGGGTCTGCTGTCCCAGACAGGCAGTCTGGCTGGTCGTAGCTGATCTGAACTGTGTGACACAGTGAAACCGCTTTGAGAAATAACAATTCCTCTCCAACCTGAATGAAGAGGACGAGTGGGAAAAACAACAAGTTATATATATATCAGTAGACATGATGAGAATTGTACAGTAATATTCACAATTTTGGACTAATACACCATTTTTTTTTGAAGAGCCCCATAATGAAAATAGTCATCTGATAGTATGCACATTACCAAGTTAGGTGTAGAGCCGTCTGGTGAATCTTCAGTCAGTCCCTCTGGCACTAGTTTGCCATTAACTTCCCGATATTTGTTTCCATTAATCGAACATTCCCGGAATTGCATTTCATTTTCGGTTAGTGTACCCGTCTTGTCGGTAAACACATACTCAATCTGTAAAAAAAACAAAAAAAACCAGTGTGTTGTTTTAGAAAGCATAACCTTGAAGAGTTTAACAAGTTAACACGTTACTCAGGAAAAATTGTTTGCGGTAATATACAGTCGTAGTCAAAAGTTTACATAAACTTGTAAAGAACATGTCATGGCTGTCTTGAGTTTCCAATAATTTCTACAACTCTTATTTTTTTGTGATAGAGTGATTGGAGCACCACAAAAAACATTCATGAAGTTTTTGTCCATTTTTGTTTCATCTGACATCACATGGACAAAGATAAGACCTTCTGGAGGAAAGTTCTGTGGTCAGCTAAAACAAAAATTGAGCTGTTTGGCCACAATACCCAGCAATATGTTTGGAGGAGAAAAGGTGAGGCATTTAATCACAGGAACACCATCCCTACCGTCAAGCATGGTGGTGGTAGTATTATGCCCTGGGCCTGTTTTGCTGCCAATGGAACTGGTGCTTTACAGAGTAAATGGGACAATGAAAAAGGAGGATTACCTCCAAAATTCTTCAGGACAACCTAAAATCATCAGCCCGGAGGTTGGGTCTTGGGCGCAGTTGGGTGTTCCAACAGGACAATGACCCCAAACACACGTCAAAAGTGGTAAAGGAATCAAGCTAGAATTAAGGTTTTAGAATGGCCTTCCCAAAGTCCTGACTTAAACGTGTGGACAATGCTGAAGAAACAAGTCCATGTCAGAAAACCAACACATTTAGCTGAACTGCACCAAATTTGTCAAGAGGCGCTTTTGGTAGCCATCCACCAGCTTCTCGCAAGCTTCTGCTTGAATTTTTGATCACTCCTCTTGACGAAATTGGTGCAGTTCAGCTAAATTTGTTGGTTTTCTGACATGGACTTGTTTCTTCAGCATTGTCCACACGTTTAAGTCAGGACTTTGGGAAGGCCATTCTAAAACCTTAATTATAGCCTGATTTAGCCATTCCTTTACCACAGCTCAATTTTTTATTGAATTAAGAATGAAGGTTGTAGAATGGCCTTCTCAAAGTCCTGACTTAAACGTGTGGACAATGCTGAAGAAACAAGTCTGTGTCAGAAAACCAACAAATTTAGCTGAACTGCACCAATTTTGTCAAGAGGAGTGGTCAAAAATTCAAGCAGAAGATTGTGGATGGCTACCAAAAGCGCCTTATTGCAGGTAAACTTGCCAAGGGACATGTAAGCAAATATTAACATTGCTGTATGTATACTTTTGACCCATTTTCAGTAGACCCATAATAAATTCATAAAAGAACCAAACTTCATGAATGTTTTTTGTGACCAACAAGTATGTGCTCCAATCACTCTATCACCAAAAAATAAGAGTTGTAGAAATGATTGGAAACTCAAGACAGCCATGAAATTCTGTTCTTTGCAAGTGTATTAAAAGTGTTTTTACCCTATTTTCCTCTGTTCTGTTTCATACCTGGCCAAGTTCCTCATTGAGGTCTGAGGTGTTGACTTGAGCTTTCTGGTCACTCTCCTCATGGTAAAGGTCCATATCCCAGCCTATGAAAAAGGAGCCAAGGAACTTCTGCATCTCCACAGTAACATAGAGTGAGATGGGGATGATAAAATTGTAGAGGACCAGGAATGCCAAGAAGTCGGAGATGAATTTCAAGATCTGCAAGGACGTAAATGAGGACAACTTTTATTTTATTATGGAGGATGAATGAGTTAGTGCAGGGGTCAGCAACCCGCGGCTCCGGAGCCGCATGCGGCTCTTTGATCACTCTGATGCGGCTCAGCAGCTTACTTGTTGAACCCCCCAATTTTCCCGTGAGACTTCCGGATTTCAGTGCCTCTCGCAGAAAACTCCCGGGATTAATATTCACCGATTTTCACCCTTACAGCTATAATAAGGGCGTGCCATGATGGTACAACATTTGGCGCCCTCTACAATCTGTATTAACAGCATGCCAGCCCAACACTTGTTATGCAATATACATCTTCAGCTTGCACACGTATGTGACAGCAAGGCATACTTGGTCAACAGCCACACAGGTTACACTGACGGTGACCATCTAAAACAACTTTAACACTCTTACTAATAATGCGCCACACTTTGAACCAAAACCAAACAAGAATGACAAACACATTTCGGGAGAACATCTGCACCTTAACACAACATAAACACAACAGAACAAACACCCAGAATCCCATGCAGCCCTGACTCTTCCGGGCTACATTATACACCCCTGCTACCACCAAACTCCGCCCCCACCCCAAGCCTGCTCCCTCACACATCAACCCCCCCCCCCCCCTCTATGTGCGTCGGTTGAGGTGGGCGGGGTTTGGTAGCGGGGGTGAATAATGTAGCCCGGAAGAGTTAGGGCTGCA
Organism: Nerophis lumbriciformis; assembly: GCF_033978685.3. Classification (NCBI taxonomy): domain Eukaryota; kingdom Metazoa; phylum Chordata; class Actinopteri; order Syngnathiformes; family Syngnathidae; genus Nerophis; species Nerophis lumbriciformis. The sequence continues at coordinate 41,947,601 of NC_084561.2, read as the reverse complement.
TGGGATTCTGGGTATTTGTCCTGTTGTGTTTATGTTGTGTTACGGTGCAGATGTTCTCCCGAAATGTGTTTGTCATTCTTGTTTGGTGTGGGTTCACAGTGTGGCGCATTATTAGTAAGAGTGTTAAAGTTTTTTTTATACCGCGACCGTCAATGTAACCTGTGTGGTTGTTGAGCAAGTATGCCTTGCTGTCACCTACGTGAGCAAGCCAAAGCCCCATTCAATATGTGGCTGATCAGCCACGCTAATAGTAGTGGGCGCTATATGCTGTACCATCACGGCACGCGTGACGCTGACAACCGCTATTCATTTAAAACCCGCGTGCCACACCAGCTTAAAAATTCCATAAAAAGGTGTGGGCATCGTGTCTGAGACCCCTGGTTTATACATAGCACAAAGCAAAAAAAAACAACTTTGTATGCAGTGTTATTTCGTTTAAAATTTCAAAAAAATTTGCGGCTCCCATTGTTTCCTATAATTTGTGAAACTGGTCAAAATGGCTCTTTGACTGGTGAAGGTTGCCGACCCCTGAGTTAGTGGGTATACAAATAAAAACCAAACCTTATGTATGTTAAGAGATTAGAATGTTTAACAGTAAGTACACATCTGACTTTTAGCAAAGAAGAAATATAAATAATGATTAAATTGAATACATATGTCAAAATCCAACCCATATATATAGTATTAAACACTGATTTTTAGAGAGTTCAATTAAAAAAATTAAGCATGCAGTATTAATTAATTACATAATTAACAATGTGGGATCTGAGCAGAGGATGTCGTTGTGGCTTGTGCAGCCCTTTGAAACATGTGTGATTAAGGGCTATAAAAGTAAACTTTAATTGACTAATTGATTGATAATTACCGTATTTTCCGCACTATTAGCCGCACCTAAAAACCACAAATTTACTCAAAAGCTGACAGTGCGGCTTATAACCCGGTGCGCTTTATATATGGATTAATATTAAGATTCATTTTCAAAAAGTTTCGGTCTCGCAACTACGGTAAACAGCCGCCATCTTTTTTCCCCGTAGAAGAGGAAGTGCTTCTTCTTCTACGCAAGCAACCGCCAAGGTAAGCACCCGCCCCCATAGAACAGGAAGCGCTTCTTCTTCTACTGTAAGCAACCACCCGCCCGCGTAGAAGAAGAAGAAGAAGCGCGCGGATATTACGTTTCATTTCCTTTGTGTGTTTACATCTGTAAAGACCACAAAATGGCTCCTACTAAGCGACAGGTTTCCGGTTCATGAAAAGACGCAATCTCTCCATCCGCACACGGACTACTATTTCACAGCAACTGCCTAAAGACTTTCAAGAAAAGCTGGCTACTTTCCGTGCATTTTGTAAAAACAAGATAGCTGAAAAAAAGATCCGGCCAGAGAACATTATCAACATGGACGAGGTTCCACTGACTTTTGATATTCCTGTGAACCGCACTGTGGATACAACGGGAGCACGTACGGTGAATATTCGCACCACAGGGAATGAGAAGTCATCCTTCACTGTGGTTCTAGCTTGCCATGCTAATGGCCAGAAACTTCCACCCATGGTGATATTCAAAAGGAAGACCTTGCCAAAAGAGACCTTTCCAGCCGGCGTCATCATAAAAGCTAACTCGAAGGGATGGATGGATGAAGAAAAGATGAGCGAGTGGTTAAGGTAAGTTTACGCGAAGAGGCCGGGTGGCTTTTTTCACGCAGCTCCGTCCATGTTGATATACGACTCCATGCGCGCCCACATCACGCTGGTTTTTAATATATTATTAAAGTTTGACTGACCTATCTGACTGTTTTTTTCACATTCCTTTAGCGCAGTTAGATGCGGCTTATAACACGGGGCGGCTTATAGGTGGACAAAGTTTTGAAATATGCCGTTCATTGAAGGCGCGGCTTATAACCCAGGGCGGCTTATGGTGCGGAAAATACGGTAGTAGATTAATCACAGTTTGGAATTTTGATTAATTATGATTAATCAACAGGTTATTACTCGATTGCATAATTCAATTTGTCCACAATTTAGATATACATAAAATGTTATTGTAAGAATGTCATAGAGGAACATTATTTAAATGTTTTACTTAAATGCCTGGCATTTATTTGCTTAAAACTTGCTAACAGTTTTATCTAAATTACCGTCGGGGTGTATTTTGAAGTGACATTTTTCAGCGAACACATTAGTCTGAGTCTCCTGACTAGGGTTGCAAAATTCCAGGAATATTCAAAGTTGGAAACTTTCCATGGGAATTAACAGGAATATATGGGAATATACGCAGTGCGCTCACGAAAGGGGTGGGGCTCACCCTGGTTGATATAGACAGCAGCTAGGACGGTGGCCATGGAAGTTGGAACCCGCTAAGGAGTGTGTAACAACCCACCTGCCGAATCAACTAGCCCTGAAAATGGATGGCGCTGGAGCGTCGGGCCCATATACCCGGCCGTCGCCGGCAGCGAGACGCGCTCGGAGGTGCGCTCAGCGCGGCTCCCATATGATTGCGCACTGGTGTGCGTCTGGGTCGTGACAGCGTGGCACGCGAATGTCTGTGCTGCATTGGATCAGTCTCCTTTCTTTAACAGGCAAAAGCTTTATAACCTCACTAATGCCTTGCATCGTCTATATTAGATATATAACAACGGGCGGGTGCGGGCGGGTGCGGGCGGATGCGGTTCTGATCAAATGTTAGATCGGGTGGATTGCGGATGGTTGACGACTTTCTGATGCGGTTGCGGATGAAATAATTGCCTGTCCGCGCATCTCTACTGTGTACATTTGCAAATACTCAAAAATGCCACAAAGATGCAGCAGCATATAGACAAGTGCCTAATAATATATCATTATTGTAATTCCCCATTAATTCCCATATATTCCCATTAATTCCCATGGACTGTGTCCAATTTTGAATAATCAAAAAATGGTCAATATTTCCAAACTTCTCGTGATAAATTTCCGGAAAGTTTCCGGAAATTTACCGGACATATGCACTGAACTGATCACTCCCTATATGACAACCTACGCCGCCTTTCAGGTAAACATCCACAGGGAAGGTAAAGGCGCATTTACGCTCAAAATAAATTGCGTGATTAATCTGCACATATACATGATTAATGTGATCCTTTTTTGGATTAATCACATGAGTTAACTTGTTATTTTTGACAACCCTAATAATTATTAGTATTTTTTTTGCTGGAAAAGAGAGTTGGGGCCATTGACTGAATATGCAGCTGCTGTTATTGTTGCTTTTATTCCTTTTTGTCTGAATACAAGGGAAAAGTAATGTAGCTGGTATTATCATCCCAATATGTTAGTCAATAGGTGGACAGATGTGGCTTTAATGAGATGGTCATTTTTGTACATGCAAAAGTCTCATCATAAAACAAACTTTTTTGAAGCGAAACTAAAAGTTGAAAGTTACAGTTACTTACAAACCCCGTTTCCATATGAGTTGGGAAATTGTGTTAGATGTAAATATAAACGGAATACAATGATTTGCAAATCATTTTCAACCCATATTCAGTTGAATATGCTACAAAGACAACATATTTGATGTTCAAACTGATAAACATTTTTTTTGTTGTTGCAAATAATCATTAACTTTAGAATTTGATGCCAGCAACACGTGACAAAGAAGTTGGGAAAGGTGGCAATAAATACTGATAAAGTTGAGGAATGCTCATCAAACACTTATTTGGAACATCCCACAGGTGAACAGAAAAATTGGGAACAGGTGGGTGCCATGATTGGGTATAAAAGTAGATTCCATGAAATGCTCAGTCATTCACAAACAAGGATGGAGCGAGGTTCACCACTTTGTCACCAAATGTGTGAGCAAATTGTTGAACAGTTTAAGAAAAACCTTTCTCAACCAGCTATTGCAAGGAATTTAGGGATTTCAACATCTACGGTCCGTAATATCATCAAAGGGTTCAGAGAATCTGGAGAAATCACTGCACGTAAGCAGCCTTCGATCCCTCAGGCTGTACTGCATCAACAAGCGACATCAGTGTGTAAAGGATATCACCACATGGGCTCAGGAACACTTCAGAAACCCACTGTCAGTAACTACAGTTGGTCGCTACATCTGTAAGCAAAAGTTAAAACTCTCCTATGCAAGGCGAAAACCGTTTATCAACAACACCCAGAAACACCGTCGGCTTCGCTGGGCCTTAGCTCATCTAAGATGGACTGTTACAAAGTGGAAAAGTGTTCTGTGGTCTGACGAGTCCACATTTCAAATTGTTTTTGGAAACTGTGGATGTTATGTCCTCCGGAACAAAGAGGAAAAGAACCATCCGGATTGTTTTAGGCGCAAAGTTGAAAAGCCAGCATGTGTGATGGTATGGGGGTGTATTAGTGCCCAAGGCATGGGTAACTTACACATCTGTGAAGGCGCCATTAATGCTGAAAGGTACATACAGGTTTTGGAGCAACATATGTTGCCATCCAAGCAACGTTACCATGGACGCCCCTGCTTATTTCAGCAAGACAATGCCAAGCCACGTGTTACATCAACGTGGCTTCATAGTAAAAGAGTGCGGGTACTAGACTGGCCTGCCTGTAGTCCAAACCTGTCTCCCATTGAAAATGTGATTATGAAGCCTAAAATAGCACAACGGAGACCCCCGGACTGTTGAACAACTTAAGCTGTACATCAAGCAAGAATGGGAAAGAATTCCACCTGAGAAGCTTAAAAAATGTGTCTCCTCAGTTCCCAAACGTTTACTGAGTGTTGTTAAAAGGAAAGGCCATGTAACACAGTGGTGAACATGCCCTTTCCCAACTACTTTGGCACGTGTTGCAGCCATCAAACTCTAAGTTAATTGTTATTTGCAAAAAAATAACATCAAATATCTTGTCTTTGTAGTGCATTCAATTGAATATGGATTGAAAAGGATTTGCAAATCATTGTATTCTGTTTATATTTACATCTAACACAATTTCCCAACTCATATGGAAATGGGGTTTGTACATGTAAAAGGAGAAGACAGTGCTTTTTCAGTCCTGCCTCTACTTCATATTAGGAGCTGATTGCCTGCACCTCTAAAAAAACAGCCAACCTACCGGGCTGCTGTTTTTCTCCTGTTCTGTCTTTTGGTTGTAGAACGGCTCGTCCCATTTATCCTCAGCCTGCCAGGCATACTTCAGAATGGTGCTGAGGATGGCCTCGAACAGCAAGATGCCCAAGTAGATGATGAGGAAAGTATTCATAGACCTGATACGGTGGGGGAAAAAAGGTTAAACATAGCCATATTTACTTATGTTGGTTTGAAAATGTCAATGCTCACTTCTCTACTGCAGAGCGTTTCTGAGACTTGCACTTATAGTTGAGGGCCATTTTGGATTCCATTCCTGTATAAACTGCGACACCTAAAACACACAGAAAACTAACTGACTGCACTGCATCAAACATTGTGACATTAGCAAGTGAACATTTGATCATTTAAGCATTGAATAAATAAAGACACAAAGATCAATGAGATTTAAAATTTACTAGGCTTTACCATAAGACAAAATCAGTACCTCTTGTCAGTTACAGTTGGGGAAATAAGTACAGCATGCTACAGAGACTTAGCCAGTCCAGAATGTTTTGTATGTTTAACCGTGAGAAACAGAATGTCAATAATAAATCCAGAAAAAAATCATTGAAAGATTATATATAAGGGCAAGTAACAGCCGTTAGGATTTTAAATTCGGCCCACCGTACGTTTTTTTAACATCAAAATAGTAACCGCCAATATGATTTCTGGAAGTTTTGAACTGCAGAAAGAATTCCAATGGTTGGAATCTGCGCTTTTAAGTGACACACGGGCAGTGTTGGATTAATTACTGAAAACCAGTAACTAGTTACAGTTACTGTATTTTCCGCACTATTAGCCGCACCTAAAAACCACAAATTTACTCAAAAGCTGACAGTGCGGCTTATAACCCGGTGCGCTTTATATATGGATTAATATTAAGATTCATTTTCATAAAGTTTAGGTCTCGCAACTACGGTAAACAGCCGCCATCTTTTTTCCCCGTAGAAGAGGAAGCGCTTCTTCTTCTACGGTAAGCAACCGCCAAGGTAAGCACCCGCCCCCATAGAACAGGAAGCGCTTCTTCTTCTACTGTAAGCAACCACCCGCCCCCGTAGAAGAAGAAGCGCGCGGATATTACGTTTCATTTCATTTGTGTGTTTACATCTGTAAAGACCACAAAATGGCTCCTATTAAGAGACACGCGTACAACGCAGAATTCAAACTCAAGGCAATAAGTCACGCAGTAGAACACGGAAATAGAGCAGCAGCAAGAGAATTGAACATAAATGGTGCGTAGGTAGAGGAAGCAACAAGATGACCTGCGCCACTAAGACAGGGAGACAGCGCCGGACGACATACGCCAACATCTGCCAGTGGATTGTAAATGCCTGGGCGGATTTATCGGTCTCAACTGTGGTCCGAACTTTCCGGAAGGCAGGATTCACGGAACTGCTGGACAACAATAGCAACATTGACTCTGATGACTTCGACGAGACGGAGCCGGCCATTTTGGATGCCGTATTCGCCCAACTTTTTAATTTAGACACTGAAGAAAAATTTGAGGGATTTATGGATGAGGAATAATTTCAGAAAGTGAGCTTTAAATGTTTATTTTGTGTGTTGTGTGACATTAACGTTCGAGCAACGTTGAGTTATTGATGTTGCTATTGCTCTGCACTAATTTGAGTGTTACTATTTTTGTGATTGCACATTTGCACATTACATTTTGGGGGTGAACAGAGTTGTTAGAACGCTGGTTTGTAATATATTATTAAAGTTTGACTGACCTATCTGACTGTTTTTTTGACATTCCCTTTAGCGCAGCGTAGGCGCGGCTTATAACCCGGGGCGGCTTATAGGTGAACAAAGTTTTGAAATATGCCATTCATTGAAGGTGCGGCTAATAACCCGGGGCGGCTTATAGTGCGGAAAATACGGTAGTTACTTTATTTCAAAAGGAACTCAGTTACAGTCTGCAGGGATACAGTCCGTTAATAAATAAAAAAATGTCATAAAAAAAATACAATCATGTGTGCTTACGGACTGTAACCCTGCAGACTGTATTGATCTATATTGATATATAATGTAGGAACCAGAATATTAATAACAGAAAGAAACAACCCTTTTGTGTGAATGAATGTGAATGAGTGTAAATGGGGGAGGGAGGTTTTTTGGGTTGGTGCACTAATTGTAAGTGTATCTTGTGTTTTTATGTTGATTTAATAAAAACAAAACAAAAAAAACAAACAAAAAATTATTTAAAAAATTTTTTATTTCTTGTGCGGCTCGGTACTAATCGATCCACGGACTGGTACCGGGCCGCGGCCCGGTGGTTGGGGACCACTGTTCTAGCACACACGCTGCAATGTCTCTATCAATGTTGTCCTGGCGAGCAGTGCCTCGTTAAAATCCAGCCGCTGTTGCTTAGGAGGTGAAGTGTGTCTCTCTTTACTAGCTTCGTTGAAGCATGTTGCTTTTGTAGCTGTTTCAGCAGATTTTAATAGCTGTTTTGGGCAGTAGATAGGATCTTTGATCCAAGACACAACTTACATTTAACTAAAATGTTCTTTTCTTTGTGCTCGACAAAAGAAAAGTAGTGAGAATATCTCCATGTTAAGAAACTCGGCTTCGGCTTCGCCATCGCCATGATGTCTTGTTAGTAAACACAGACACGCCCCCTCCCACACACACACAGAGCGCGCCTCTTCTCTGCCGCCTCTTCTGCAGCGCTCCAATAAAACACACTCAGATCTTCTCGGTTTCTAGCCGATACTACATAAAAAAAATAACGTAAAATAACGTAGTAACTGAGTTACTGAATATAAAACATAACGCGTTAGATTACTATTTACCGCCGAATGTCCCAACACTGCACACAGGTTATTATGGAAATCTACGTCACAGCAGCTACAGGCAGATGAGGCACGAAGCCGAGTGGGCGAGGTTTACAGAGCAGCCAGCCTGAAACGTGGGTGTCAGGGGCAGACACAGAAGCAGATTTTTACAACAAAGTTCTTCAGAAAAGTGATATTATATTAGATTTTTTTTTTTACCCTTTGCTTTCATATTTTACCATGTTTTTGACATTGTTGTTGCGTTTTGCTTGATTGTAAAAGATGTCAATCGAGGAGGTGGTCTGAGAAGTAAAAGAGGAGCGACGTTCATATGTTCTTAATATTCAGTGTTATATCGGTCATAGTTTATATTGTAATTATTGGTGTTTTATTCAGTTAAAAAAAAAGAGGTAAAATTCCATTCCTTTTTTTTGAGGTAATCTATTATAACACTTTTAGCATTCTATCCGACATTAATTAATTATATATATGTGAGTGTGTGTATATATATATATATATATATATATATATATATATATATATATATATATATACACACACACATATATATAGATATATATATACACACACATATATATACATATATATACACACACATATATGTATATATATATATATATATATATATATATATATATATATATACACATACACACATATACATTATACATATCCATATACATACATATACTGTATATATATATATATATATATATATATATATTATATATACATAAATATATATGTGTATGTATATGGATGTGTGTGTATATATATATATGTATTTGGAAAGTAAGTATTTTTTCACCAATCAGCAAGAACTATACAAGACAAACTCTGCCTCTCCATTAAATATCTTATTGTGAGATAAAAAGGATGCTTGTGAAAAAAGGTAGGGAATCCGTCCGTAACTATACAAAAGGAACTAATTTCTTTCTATTTTAATAATTTATTTTAAATTATTTGTCGTTCCCCCCTTGTTGAAATAAAGCACACAAAGAAATTCCAAATATTTCATTTCTATATAGGGGGAAAAAAATACAAAAAAATAGGATGTAGGATTTAGTATCAATATTGGGTTGTATAAAGTAATGACTTTGAAACAGGAATTAAGCTATTTTTAAAACTATTTTTTTTAAATTGCAGTTTTAAATTAGCTTTCTTTGCCACTCCTCTTAATATCTCATTAGTGTAACTTACCAAAGATCTCTTTGGTATTTTTCAACCTGGCCCCTCGCAGCAACAAGTTTTCTGGACCGAGCGGTCTGAAATGAAAACAAAATTACACAATATTAAATAAAGATAGGTGGGTCACAAGACTTAAATAAAGATGAAAAGACAGTGAGGGAAACGCTTCCAACTAATTTTCAAATAAATAACTTTTATTAAGCATTAATGTTAATTGTATTTGAGCAGTTTTGTCTCATTGGCGACGCCTTAATGCACGGGCTTACCTGGGCTGAAGCCCAGGAGCCCCACCCAATCAGGGGCCCCTGATTTTGACACCGAAATGCAATGATTGGTGTTAATAGCTGTCAATCAGAAACAGCTCAGGTTCATCGAGCAATTGTGTACTCTCTCTTTCGGCTGTGTTGTTTTTTTAGTTTTTTTTTTTTTTAAAGGGCTGATATTTTTGCATTGTCGCTGTTCTGTTGAGTGAAACATGCTCATTGGGAATAATTTAGTGTTTTGTAAATTTTAATAGTATTAAAAAAATACATATTTTAATTTATATTATTTAAACAATTTTATTTTATTTAATAATTTTTTTAACTGTCCTGTTCAGCCACATGGGCAAGTATTATTGTTGATATACATATACATATACAGTGGGGCAAAAAAGTATTTAGTCAGCCACGATTGTGCAAGTTCTCCCACTTAAAATGATGACATAGGTCTGTAATTTTCATCATAGGTACACTTCAACTGTGAGAGACAGAATGTGGAAAAAAAATCCAGGAATTCACATTGTAGGAATTTTAAAGAATTTATTTGTAAATTATGGTGGAAAATAAGTATTTGGTCACTTCAAACAAGGAAGATCTCTGGCTCTCACAGACCTGTAACTTCTTCTTTAAGAAGCTCTTCTGACCTCCACTTGTTACCTGTATTAATGGCACCTGTTTGAACTGGTTATCTGTATAAAAGACACCTGTCCACAGCCTCAAACAGTCATACTCCAAACTCCACTATGGCCAAGACCAAAGAGCTGTCGAAGGACACCAGGAAAAGAATTGTAGACCTGCACCAGACTGTGAAGAGTGAATCTACAATAGGCAAGCAGCTTGGTGTGAAAAAATCAACTGTGGGAGCAATTATCAGAAAGTGGAAGACATACAAGACCACTGATAATCTCCCTCGATCTGGGGGTCCACGCAAGATCTCATCCCGTGGGGTCAAAATGATCATGAGAACGGTGAGCAAAAATCACAGAACCACACGGGGGGACCTAGTGAATGACCTACAGAGAGCTGGGACCAAAGTAACAAAGGTTACCATCAGTAACACACTACGCCGACAGGGAATCAAATCCTGCAGTGCCAGACGTGTCCCCCTGCTTAAGCCAGTGCATGTCCAGGCCCCTCTGAAGTTTGCCAGAGAGCACATGGATGATACAGCAGAGGATTGGGAGAATGTCATGTGGTCAGATGAAACCAAAATATAACTTTTTGGTATAAACTCAACTCGTCGTGTTTGGAGGAAGAAGAATACTGAGTTGCATCCCAAGAACACCATACCTACTGTGAAGCATTGGGGTGGAAACATCATGTTTTGGGGTTGTTTTTCTGCCAAGGGGACAGGCCGACTGATTCGTGTTAAGGAAAGAATGAATGGGGCCATGTATCGTGAGATTTTGAGCCAAAACCTCCTTCCATCAGTGAGAGCTTTGAAGATGAAACGTGGCTGGGTCTTCCAGCATGACAATGATCCCAAACACACCGCCCGGGCAACGAAGGAGTGGCTCCGTAAGAAGCATTTGAAAGTCCTGGAGTGGCCTAGCCAGTCTCCAGACTTCAACCCCATAGAAAATCTGTGGAGGGAGTTGAAAGTCCGTGTTGCTCGGCGACAGCCCCAAAACATCACTGCTCTCGAGAAGATCTGCATGGAGGAATGGGCCAAAATACCAGCTACTGTGTGTGCAAACCTGGTAAAGACCTATAGTAATCGTTTGACCTCTGTTATTGCCAACAAAGGTTATATTACAAAGTATTGAGTTGAATTTTTGTTATTGACCAAATACTTATTTTCCACCATAAATTACAAATAAATTCTTTAAAAATCCTACAATATGAATTCCTGGATTTTTTTTTCACATTCTGTCTCTCACAGTTGAAGTGTACCTATGATGACAATTACAGACCTCTGTCATTATTTTAAGTGGGAGAACTTGCACAATCGTAGCTGACTAAATACTTTTTTGCCCCACTGTGTATATATATATATATATATATATATATATATATATATATATATACATATACATATACATATATATATATATAAAATTAAAAACATTATAAAAAATAAAACAATTATTGTATTTTAGTGCTCAGAGCTCCACATAGCAGCTTCTTAATAAAATATTATACACACTTTGTGTGTAAAATGTTTGGAAGACATTTTACACACTCTGAAGGCAGATTAAAAAAAGATCTTACCTCACTGTCTCCTCCCCATGATGAGTCACTGTTATTCGGCCAACAAACCTGTAAATCAATCCCAAAATCAATAAACTATTGACATTAAAAGCGTATTTACAGTTGAGCAATGAGCATTGACTTACTTGGCATCTTTGATATGCACATAAAACACAACTTTAGAAACAACATAATTATTTTGCGTCTTTAGATCAGTGCTTCTCAATTATTTTCTGTTACGCTCACCCAAGAAGTAGAAAATATTCACCCGCTCCACACTGTGTACCGCGACTATAAAAGGTATCATTTGACTATAAACTTGTTATAAGTACACCTCTGCATTACATTATATCTGTTTTAACATTAAAGAAAACAACACACCAGAGCTTCCTTGTCCTCCACCGTAGTCACGGTAAAATCAAGCGCTATATACCCTTCGTCATATTCCAGTACGGCAAAAAAAGCATGTTCCCCAAGGATACACCCCCCACCCCCCAAGGGGGTTGCGCCGCACTATTTTAGAAGCACTGCTTTATATTAACAAAGGACAATTGTTGGTACATAGGACTGTTTTTTGTAGAACAATGTTTAATAAAAACTGATAATTACATGCAATAACATCACATTTTATCCACCTAATACGGTGCTTGATGTGTCTGTCATACTGTACATGCACATTATCTTAAATGCAGATACCTGTCAACTAGAGATGTCCGATAATATTGGACTGCCGATATTATCGGCCGATAAATGCTTTAAAATGTAATATCGGAAATTATCGGTATCGGCTTCAAAAAGTAAAATGTATGACTTTTTAAAACGCCGCTGTGTACACGGACGTAGGGAGAAGTACAAAGCGCCAATAAACCTTGAAGGCACTGCCTTTGCGTGCCGGCCCGGTCACATAATATCTACGGCTTTTCACAGACACAAGTGAATGCACGCATACTTGGTCAACAGCCATACAGGTCACACTGAGGGTGGCCGTATAAACAACTTTAACACTGTTACAAATATGCGCCACAATGTGAACCCACACCAAACAAGAATGACAAACACATTTCGGGAGAACATCCGCACCGTAACACAACATAAACACAACAGAACAAATACCCAGAACCCCTTGCAGCACTAACTCTTCCGGGACGCTACAATATACACCCCCCCCGCCCACCTCAACCTCCTCATGCTCTCTCAGGGAGAGCATGTCCCAAATTCCAAGCTGCTGTTTTGAGGCATGTTAAAAAAAAATAATGCACTTTGTGACTTCAATAATAAATATGGCAGTGCCATGTTGGCATTTTTTTTCCATAACTTGAGTTGATTTATTTTGGAAAACCTTGTTACATTGTTTAATGCATCCAGCGGGGCATCACAACAAAATTAGGCATAATAATGTGTTAATTCCACCACTGTATTTATCGGTATCGGTTGATATCGGAATCGGTAATTAAGAGTTCCAATCCAATCCACTTTATTTATATAGGACATTTAAACAACAAAATGTTTCCAAAGTGCTGCACAACAATATTAAACACAATTAAAACCAATATAAGATAAATATGATTAAAAACAATTTTAAAGGGTAAAACCAATTAAAACAGTAAATAGAAATCAAAATTTTAAAAACACAGAGGACAACAGAGGACCACACTACTCACGTAGTGTTAAAAGCCAGAGAATAAAAGTGGGTCTTAAGACGAGGCTTAAAACACTCGACTGTGGAAGCAGTTCGAACATGGAGGGGCAGAGTGTTCCAGAGCTTAGAACCGGCCACAGAGAAGGCTTTGTTGGACAATATCGGAATATCGGCAAAAAAGCCATTATCGGACATCTCTACTGTCAACTCTACATAAATGTATGCAAGAATCTGGCACTGAACACATTACCGTATTTTCCGCACTATTAGCCGCACCTAAAAACCACAAATTTACTCAAAAGCTGACAGTGCGGCTTTTAACCCGGTGCGCTTTATATATGGATTAATATTACGATTCATTTTCATAAAGTTTCGATCTCGCAACTTCGGTAAACAGCCGCCATCTTTTTTCCCGGTAGAACAGGAAGCGCTTCTTCTTCTACGCAAGCAACCGCCAAGGTAAGCACCCGCCCCCATAGAACAGGAAGCGCTTCTTCTTCTACTGTAAGCAACCACCCGCCCGCGTAGAAGAAGAAAAAGCGCGCGGATATACCGTACGTTTCATTTCCTTTGTGTGTTTACATCTGTAAACACCACAAAATGGCTAAGCGTCAGGGATCCGGTTCATGAAAAGACGCAATCTCTCCATCCGCACACGGATTACTATTTCACAGCAACTGATATTCCTGTGAACCGCACTGTGGATACAACGGGAGCACGTACGGTGAATATTCGCACCACAGGGAATGAGAAGTCATCCTTCACTGTGGTTCTAGCTTGCCATGCTAATGGCCAGAAACTTCCACCCATGGTGATATTCAAAAGGAAGACCTTGCCAAAAGAGACCTTTCCAGCCGGCGTCATCATAAAAGCTAACTCGAAGGGATGGATGAAGAAAAGATGAGCGAGTGGTTAAGGTAAGTTTAAGTTTACGCGAAGAGGCCGGGTGGCTTTTTTCACGCAGCTCTGTCCATGTTGATATACGTATGTTTGTGATTGCACATTTGCGTACATTTTGGGAGTGAACAGAGTTGTTAGAACGCTGGTTTTTAATATATTATTAAAGTTTGACTGACCTATCTGACTGTTTTTTTGACATTCCTTTAGCGCAGTTAGATGCGGCTTACAACACCGGGCGGCTTATAGGTGGACAAAGTTTTGAAATATGCCGTTCATTGAAGGCGCGGCTTTTAACCCAGGGCGCCTTATGGTGCGGAAAATACGGTATGTCCCCATAATTCTGCACCCAGCAATAAATAACAGTATTATTTTTTTACGTAACATTTCCTTATACAGAGGCAGGCTAACGAGAGAGCAGCATAAAAGTGACAGCAGGGAGGACGGACGGTAAGGGGGGTTGGTAAGATAACCGTAGAAACTGGATCATTATTTTGGTTAAGGCAAATCAGGAAAGCAAAACTTGAGTGGAACAGAATGGGGCCCACTGTTTGCACAGCGCACCTGAGAAACAGAGAAAACAGACTACCATCTTTTTTCCCCCGTGAAGTGAAACGTATGCGTACGTATTTCTGCTCCAAGTCTAGAGAGTTTTCTCTGCTATTCTCTACTGTTCCTAGGTTCTCTGCTCCAAATTCATACCTGCCAACTTTTGAAACCAGAAAAACCTAGTAGCCAGGGTCCAAGGGCCGCAGGCCCCGGTAGGTCCAGGACAAAGTCCTGGTGGAGGGTTCAGGGCTTCGCCCCCCGACGCAAAATGATTATTAGCATTCAGACAGGTTAAAATGTTGCTAAAACCATCACTTTTCTATCAGTCACAGTGACTTTTCAAAACAAAAATATTACAGCAAAAATCATATGGGTTGATTGACATGTTTATTCTGTAAGCTAACTTCAATAGTTTGAAATTATTTTGACAGTTAATGCCAGTTATCCTGTCAACCTTTCACAAGACTTCAATTTGTTAATTGAAAGTATAAACAGTACAAACACTTTTTACAGTAAACAAATGGTAAAACAGTACTAAACAATTCCATTAAAAAAAAAATTGGTGTCATTATTAACTTTCTGTCCAAGCTTGTATAATCTACTGCCTTGTTCAATTGTAAAAAATATTCTGTGCCTAAAATTCACATTTCTATCACAATTATCATACTGTAAACATGGTAAGCTAACTTCATTAAAATTAATAGTCCTGTCAATAGCATGGAATTACAATTCAAATGTAGTTTTTTTTGTAAGCCTTTCAAAAGAATTCAAAATATGAAAAATTAATGAAAATTAATTTAAGCCATCAGACACTTGAAAAGTGGCACATCACATCTCTAATGTAATCATTTGAACTTTTCAACAGAAATAGCACTGCAAAAATATTAAGGACATACTTCTGTATTTTGGTAGTTATGCTGTCAACATTTAACAAGATTTCTTCAACTTGGACTTGTTTTAAATGTTTTATGCCACTTCAAGTTGTCAAAGACGTGCTGTGAAATACAGCCGACAGGATTGCGCACCAAACACGAAGCAAGGCCAAAGCGCATGCGGTGCAGGAGAACAAAGGACTTCTTTCATTTAAGGTTTGTGATAAACCATCAAACTCATTCGTTAAAAGGACTCTATAGTAATATAAAGCGAGTTTTTCTGGACATTATCATGCAAGAAAAGTTTATTTTTGGGACCGCGATCACCGCGTAATGATTTTTAAAGGTTGCATTACAAACATTTAACTGTCCCATGTGATCAGCCAGTGCGATTGGAAGTCCATGCTCAATTATTGCCTCCGTAAATAAAACTTCGGCATTTATCACATCCAAAGAATCTGTTTGGGCGACGAAAAACGTTGAAAGTTTTTCACTTGTATCGCTAGCAACGGCATTAGACATGGTCTTTTACATCGCTAATTCCTCCGTGTCCGATCGAAAAATCTTGTCTGCACAAGGTGCAATTCGCGTAGTTTTCACCCTTTTTTTTTTTTTTTAATGAAAAACCGTATTTTTTATCACTGCAACCGTAACCCGGAATAGGTTGATGAAAACCGTACGAATTACGGGAAAACCGGAGTAGTTGGCAGGTATGCAAATTGATCAACAGATATTAGCCCTGTGTTATGGATATTAAATATCCTCTTTTAAAAAATACACTGTGGGTCTTGGGTGCAGTTGGGTGTTCCAACAGGACAATGACCCCAAACACACGTCAAAAGTGGTAAAGGAATGGCTAAATCAGGCTAGAATGAAGGTTTTAGAATGGCCTTCCCAAAGTCCTGACTTAAACGTGTGGACAGTGCTGAAGAAACAAGTCAATGTCAGAAAACCAACAAATTTAGCTGAACTGCACCAATTTTGTCAAGAGGAGTGGTCAACAATTCAAGCTTATGGATGGCTACCACTACAGGTAAAAGCCAGTAAATTAGAATATTTTGAAAAACTTGATTTATTTCAGTAATTGCATTCAAAAGGTGTAACTTGTACATTATATTTATTCATTGCACACAGACTGATGCATTCAAATGTTTATTTCATTTAATTTTGATGATTTGAAGTGGCAACAAATGAAAATCCAAAATTCCGTGTGTCACAAAATTAGAATATTACTTAAGGCTAATACAAAAAAGGGATTTTTAGAAATGTTGGCCAACTGAAAAGTATGAAAATGAAAAATATGAGCATGTACAATACTCAATACTTGGTTGGAGCTCCTTTTGCTTCAATTACTGCGTTAATGCGGCGTGGCATGGAGTCGATGAGTTTCTGGCACTGCTCAGGTGTTATGAGAGCCCAGGTTGCTCTGATAGTGGCCTTCAACTCTTCTGCGTTTTTGGGTCTGGCATTCTGCATCTTCCTTTTCACAATACCCCACAGATTTTCTATGGGGCTAAGGTCAGGGGAGTTGGCGGGCCAATTTAGAACAGAAATACCATGGTCCGTAAACCAGGCACGGGTAGATTTTGCGCTGTGTGCAGGCGCCAAGTCCTGTTGGAACTTGAAATCTCCATCTCCATAGAGCAGGTCAGCAGCAGGAAGCATGAAGTGCTCTAAAACTTGCTGGTAGACGGCTGCGTTGACCCTGGATCTCAGGAAACAGAGTGGACCGACACCAGCAGATGACATGGCACCCCAAACCATCACCCAACCATGCAAATTTTGCATTTCCTTTGGAAATCGAGGTCCCAGAGTCTGGAGGAAGACAGGAGAGGCACAGGATCCACGTTGCCTGAAGTCTAGTGTAAAGTTTCCACCATCAGTGATGGTTTGGGGTGCCATGTCATCTGCTGGTGTCGGTCCACTCTGTTTCCTGAGATCCAGGGTCAACGCAGCCGTCTACCAGCAAGTTTTAGAGCACTTCATGCTTCCTGCTGCTGACCTGCTCTATGGAGATGGAGATTTCAAGTTCCAACAGGACTTGGCGCCTGCACACAGCACAAAATCTACCCGTGCCTGGTTTACGGACCATGGTATTTCTGTTCTAAATTGGCCCGCCAACTCCCCTGACCTTAGCCCCATAGAAAATCTGTGGAGTATTGTGAAAAGGAAGATGCAGAATGCCAGACCCAAAAACGCAAAAGAGTTGAAGGCCACTATCAGAGCAACCTGGGCTCTCATAACACCTGAGCAGTGCCAGAAACTCATCGACTCCATGCCACGCCGCATTAACGCAGTAATTGAGGCAAAAGGAGCTCCAACCAAGTATTGAGTATTGTACATGCTCATATTTTTCATTTTCATACTTTTCAGTTGGCCAACATTTCTAAAAATCCCTTTTTTGTATTAGCCTTAAGTAATATTCTAATTTTGTGACACACGGAATTTTGGATTTTCATTTGTTGCCACTTCAAATCATCAAAATTAAATGAAATAAACATTTGAATGCATCAGTCTGTGTGCAATGAATAAATATAATGTACAAGTTACACCTTTTGAATGCAATTACTGAAATAAATCAAGTTTTTCAAAATATTCTAATTTACTGGCTTTTACCTGTATATGATACAGTCTATTTAAATGTATTGACATGCCTTGGTGCCCTTTCAACTTGATTTGGTAAACTAAAATATGAGCCGTCCTTTAAGGCAACACTTGCATTGACCTGAAAAAGTCCAAATTTGAGGCCTGGAGTACAGTACAGCGGTGTAACAATTTCCAACACAGTACACATTAAATATAGAAGGGAAAGTGTCATTTATATTTACGAGTGTGATGCATAAAAAATACAGTGTTGGCTAGTGATAGTGTGAAGGAGAATCCAATCTTCTGTTAAAACTCTTCACCACTCCCGACAAAATATTTAAGACGAAGACAAAGTAACTTTTATTTACTAAAAACGAAAAAAAAAAAAATGTTTAACTGTTACACCGGTGCACTTTTTTACATAACATTTTTTATTCTTTATTTAAAAAATGGATTTACTCAAAAATGACCTGTTAGCGGTTTAAAAATCATCACAACCATTTACAGAAGAGTTAACCAGGTTAATGTTTTGTATTTTGGTCCATGACTGAACCGTGACCTTAAAAAACATTTGTTATCAACTAGAGATGTCCGATAATATCGGACTGCCGATATTATCGGTCGAAAAATGCTTTAAAATGTAATATCGGAAATTATCGGTATCGGTTTCAAAAAGTAAAATGTATGATTTTTTAAAACGCCCCTGTGTACACGGACGTAGGGAGAAGTACAGAGCGCCAATAAACCTTAAAGGCACTGCCTTTGCCTGCCGGCCCAGTCACATAATATCTACGGCTTTTCACACACACAAGTGAATGCCATGCATACTTGGTCAACAGCCATACAGGTCACACTGAGGGTGGCCGTATAAACAACTTTAACACTGTTACAAATATGCGCCACACTGTCAACCCACACCAAACAAGAATGACAAACACATTTCGGGAGAACATCCGTAACATAAACACAACAGAACAAATACCCAGAATCCCTTGCAGCACTAACTCTTCCGGGACGCTACAATATACACCCCCCCCCCGCGCCCACCTCAACCTCCTCATGCTCTCTCAGGGAGAGCATGTCCCAAATTCCAAGTTGCTGTTTTGAGGGATGTTAACAAAAATAATGCACTTTGTGACTTCAATAATAAATATGGCAGTGCCATGTTGGCACTTTTTTTCCATAACTTGAGTTGATTTATTTTGGAAAACCTTGTTACATTGTTTAATGCAGGGGTGCTCATTACGTCGATCGCGATCTACCGGTCGATCTCGGAGGGTGTGTCAGTCGATCACCAGCCAGGCATTAAAAAATAGTCCTAAAAATGAGCGATCATAAATCTTCACTATGACGTCACGTTCGTCACTTGATTGACATTCACGGCACCCGAGGGTCTTCTGAGATGACGCTGGCTGCTGCCAGCTCATTAAAATTACCGACTGGAAGACGAGAAACACTTTATTTCAACAGACTCTGGCGCCGTACCTGTCGTCAAAACTCCAAAGACCGACTGCACAATAAAAGCTCTGCTTCATCCTGCCTGCGCTACCAAAATAAGAGTCTCAGAAAGCTGGCGTGCACAAGCTAGCAAGCTACGGAGTTTGCCGACAATGTATTTCTTGTAAAGTGTATACAAAGGAGTACGGAAGCTGGACAAATAAGATGCCAAAAACCAACCACTTTCATGTGGTATTGGACAGAAAGGAGGACTTTTTTTCTCCTCCATTCGAAAATGCAGACCTTATCAGCACCACTGTCTGATTCCTATCAATGCAAGTCATCACAATCAGGTAATACACCAACTTTTATTCTTGTCTTCATGAAAGAAAGGAATCTATATGTGTTAAACATGCTTGTATTATCTTTAAACACCTTTAACTTGTTAACAATATTAACTATATGTGTTCAACATGCTTGTATTATCTTTAACCACCTTTAACTTGTTAACAATAATAACTATATGTGTTAAACATGCTTGCATTATCTTTAACCACCTTTAACTTGTTAACAATATTAACTATATGTGTTAAACATGCTTGTATTATCTTTAAACACCTTTAACTTGCTAACAATATTAACTATATGTATTAAACATACTTGTATTATCATTAAACACCTTTAATGTATTAACAATATTAACTATATGTGTTAAACATGCTTGCATTATCATTAAACACCTTTAACTTGTTAACAAAAACATATATTTCATAAATAAGTAAATATAAATTATATATACCGTATTTTCCGCACTATAAGCCGCACCTAAAAACCACAAATTTTCTCAAAAGCTGACAGTGCGGCTTTTAACCCGGTGCGCTTTATATATGGATAAATATTAAGATTCATTTTCATAAAGTTTCGGTCTCGTAACTACGGTAAACAGCCGCCATCTTTTTTCCCGGTAGAATAGGAAGCGCTTCTTCTTCTACGCAAGCAACCGCCAAGGTAAGCACCCGCCCCCATAGAACAGGAAGCGCTTCTTCTTCTACTGTAAGCAACCACCCGCCCGTGTAGAAGAAGAAAAAGCGCGCGGATATTACCGTACGTTTCATTTCCTTTGTGTGTTTACATCTGTAAAGACCACAAAATGGCTCCTACTAAACGACAGGGATCCGGTTCATGAAAAGACGCAATCTCTCCATCCGCACACGGATTACTATTTCACAGCAACTGATATTCCTGTGAACCGCACTGTGGATACAACGGGAGCACGTACGGTGAATATTCGCACCACAGGGAATGAGAAGTCATCCTTCACTGTGGTTCTAGCTTGCCATGCTAATGGCCAGAAACTTCCACCCATGGTGATATTCAAAAGGAAGACCTTGCCAAAAGAGACCTTTCCAGCCGGCGTCATCATAAAAGCTAACTCGAAGGGATGGATGAAGAAAAGATGAGCGAGTGGTTAAGGTAAGTTTAAGTTTACGCGAAGAGGCCGGGTGGCTTTTTTCACGCAGCTCTGTCCATGTTGATATACGTATGTTTGTGATTGCACATTTGCGTACATTTTGGGAGTGAACAGAGTTGTTAGAACGCTGGTTTTTAATATATTATTAAAGTTTGACTGACCTATCTGACTGTTTTTTTGACATTCCTTTAGCGCAGTTAGATGCGGCTTACAACACCGGGCGGCTTATAGGTGGACAAAGTTTTGAAATATGCCATTCATTGAAGGCGCGGCTTTTAACCCAGGGCGCCTTATGGTGCGGAAAATACGGTATGTCCCCATAATTCTGCACCCAGCAATAAATAGCAGTATTATTTTTTTTACGTAACATTTCCTTATACAGAGGCAGGCTAACGAGAGAGCAGCATAAAAGTGACAGCAGGGAGGACGGACGGTAAGGGGGGGGGGTAGTAAGATAACCGTAGAAACTGGATCATTATTTTGGTTAAGGCAAATCAGGAAAGCAAAACTTGAGTGGAACAGAATGGGGCCACTGTTTGCACAGCGCACCTGAGAAACAGAGAAAACAGACTACCATCTTTTTTCCCCCGTGAAGTGAAACGTATGCGTACGTATTTCTGCTCCAAGTCTAGAGAGTTTTCTCTGCTATTCTCTACTGTTCCTAGGTTCTCTGCTCCAAATTCATACCTGCCAACTTTTGAAATCAGAAAAACCTAGTAGCCAGGGTCCAAGGGCCGCAGGCCCCGGTAGGTCCAGGACAAAGTCCTGGTGGAGGGTTCAGGGCTTCGCCCCCCGACGCAAAATGATTATTAGCATTCAGACAGGTTAAAATGTTGCTAAAACCATCACTTTTCTATCAGTCACAGTGACTTTTCAAAAGTCTTTAAACACCTTTAACTTGTTAACAATATTAACTATATGTATTAAACATACTTGTATTATCATTAAACACCTTTAATGTATTAACAATATTAACTATATGTGTTAAACATGCTTGCATTATCATTAAACACCTTTAACTTGTTAACAAAA
Source organism: Nerophis lumbriciformis (assembly GCF_033978685.3). Classification (NCBI taxonomy): domain Eukaryota; kingdom Metazoa; phylum Chordata; class Actinopteri; order Syngnathiformes; family Syngnathidae; genus Nerophis; species Nerophis lumbriciformis. Next base: position 41,925,613 of record NC_084561.2, on the reverse strand, counting down.
ACATATATTTCATAAATAAGTAAATATAAATTATATATATGAATGAGGTAGATCCCCACGACTTGATCAATTGAAAAGTAGCTCGCCTGCAGAAAAAGTGTGAGCACCCCTGCTTTAATGCATCCAGCGGGGCATCACAACAAAATTAGGCATAATAATGTGTTGATTCCACGACTGTATATATCGGTATCGGTAATCAAGAGTTGGACAATATCAGAATATCGGCAAAAAAGCCATTATCGGACCTCTCTATTATCAACATTTTCACGTGTAACACGTGCATGTATGGTACACACAGTTTTAAATTACCTGTAAAGGTCAGCTTCTGGTTGCTGACACTCAACTACAGCCTGTAAGGCCTCCAGTTGGGTCACGGACTGGCATACAGCTGTCTCTGCCACAGAATAGTGAGTCTAACAACACATATAGATGAAAACATGCTTTACTACATGTTGAGGAAAAAAAACACATGTTATATTTTAATCAAATAACTTAAAAATGGAATTGCTGGCATTTATGTCATATATGTTATCATTGTATTTGATCATTTTAGCAGTGCTCTGAAGACCAATACAATTTAGACTTCCTTTTTATTGTCATTCAAATTTGAACAAAATTTCGTTACATCAGCTCATGGAAGTGCAGAATAAAAAAGCAATAAGGTGCATATATAAATAAATAAATAAATAAATAGGTTACTGTACAGATAAATATATTGCACTTTTTCATATGCATCCACGTTTATGGATGTATGTTATATTGTCGTTTTTATTCCAGTGAGTTAATCCATTTTGGGGGGAGTTTTAACACATTAGGAGCAATATTCTGTAACATTGGTCAGGTGCTGCAGCAACATTATCACAAGTTTTTCCACACCAAATAGTCATGGTTTTAAAGGTCAGCTCTGACTACCACTTACACACTCACAAACACACGCACGCACCTTGAGATTAGTCTCCCCATCGAGGCTGGCAGTGGTAATGTGACAGGTACCATCTGAACGCTCTGATGATAGCAACACCAGGTCAGCTGGAAAAGTTTCATCTTTAGCCACACGGACAATATCCCCCACCTGCACAAATAAGCCAGAAACATACAAACACAATAGTGTTAATTTTTTACATGCATTTTTGTTTTTAAAACACAAATTGGTGAATTTACGAGCAGCCGTAGTATGACAGTATTGAAAGAATTCAAAGCTAAATCTAAATTTACAGTATATGTAAAACGCAATTTACCTTCAAACCTGTGTGAGATTAAGAGTGAGAGAAAGTGAAGCTTAAGCAAGAGAATTGTGCGCATGCAGTTAATGAGTTGAACTGTAGTCTAGCATTAAGTTGGACAATACATACACTTGTAAAGAACATCATGTCATGGCTGTCTTGAGTTTCCAATCATTTCTACAACTCTTATTTTTTTGTGATAGAGTGATTGGAGCACATACTTGTTGGTCACAAAAAACATTCATGAAGTTTGCTTCTTTTATGAATTTATTATGGCTCTACTGAAAATGTGAGGGTCAAAAGTATACATACAGCAATGTTAATATTTGCTTACATGTCCCTTGGCAAGTTTACCTGCAATAAGGCGCTTTTGGTAGCCATCCACAAGCTTCTGGCAAGCTTCTGGTTGAATTTTTGACCACTCCTCTTGACAAAATTGGTGCAGTTCAGCTAAATTTGTTGGTTTTCTGACATGGACTTGTTTCTTCAGCATTGACCACAGAACTTTCCTACAGGTCTTATCTTTGTCCATGTGATGTCAGATGAAACAAAAATAGAGCTGAGGTGAGGCCTTTAATCCCAGGAACACCATTCCTACCGTCGAGCATGGTGGTAGTAGTATTATGCTCTGGGCCTGTTTTGCTGCCAAATGGGACAATGAAAAATGAGGATTACCTCCAAATTCTTCAGGACAACCTAAAATCATCAGCCCGGAGGTTGGGTCTTGGGCGCAGTTGGGTGTTCCAACAAGACAATGACCCCAAACACATGTCAAAACTGGCAAAGTAATGGCTAAATCAGACAAGAATTAAGGTTTTAGAATGGCCTTCCCAAAGTCTTGACTTAAATGTGTGGACAATGCTGAAGAAACAAGTCCATACCTGCCAACTTTTGAAATCAGAAAAACCTAGTAGCCAGGGTCCAGGGGCCGCAGGCCCCGGTAGGTCCAGGACAAAGTCCTGGTGGGGGGTTCAGGCTTCGCCCCCCGACGCAAAATGATTATTAGCATTCAGACAGGTTAAAATGTTGCTAAAACCATCACTTTTCTATCAGTCACAGTGACTTTTCAAAACAAAAATATTACAGCAAAAATCATATGGGTTGATTGACATGTTTATTCTGTAAGCTAACTTCAATAGTTTGAAATTATTTTGACAGTTAATGCCAGTTATCCTGTCAACCTTTCACAAGACTTCAATTTGTTAATTGAAAGTATAAACAGTATAAACACTTTTTACAGTAAACAAATGGTAAAACAGTACTAAACAATTCCATTAAAAAAAAAAATTGGTGTCATTATTAACTTTCTGTCCAAGCTTGTATAATCTACTGCCTTGTTCAATTGTAAAAAATATTCTGTGCCTAAAATTCACATTTCTATCACAATGATCATACTGTAAACATGGTAAGCTAACTTCATTAAAATTAATAGTCCTGTCAATAGCATGGAATTACAATTCAATGTAGTTTTTTTGTAAGCCTTTCAAAAGAATTCAAAATATGAAAAATTCATGCAAATTAATTTAAGCCATCAGACACTTGAAAAGTGGCACATCACATCTCTAATGTAATCATTTGAACTTTTCAACAGAAATAGCACTGCAAAAATATTAAGGACATACTTCTGTATTTTGGTAGTTATGCTGTCAACATTTAACAAGATTTCGTCAACTTGGACTTGAAAGCATAAATAGTATAAACACTTTTAACAGTATAACAGTACTAAACAATTCCAATAGATAACATTGGTGTCATTACCTTTTTGTGGCTAACCCTAAACGTTGAAAGTTTTCCACTTGTATCGCCAGCAACGGCATTAGACTTGTGTTTTGTTGTCCCAACGTGGTCTTTTACATCGCTAATTCCTCCGTGTCCGATCGAAAAATCTTGTCTGCACAAGGTGCAATTCGCGTAGTTTTCACCCTTTTTGGAACGGATAATTATTCCCGGATAGGCTTTTGAATATTCTTCACGGAATGACTGCAGTTTTCTTTTCGGTTTAAGACTCGTTTGCGATTTTTCTCCGGCTGATTCCATGATCGTTCGCTCGTTTGGAAACAATGGCAACTGGTGCCTCGTGCTTGGCAGCGGTGCTATAAATAGCCTCGCGCATGGCATTCGGAATGGCTCGATAGGAAGTTACGGGAAGCAGTGTCGATTGTCATTGTTGTTACGCAATTTCGTGAATAAAACTTAAAAAAAATTAAAAAAAAATAATTAATGAAAAACCGTATTTTTTATCACTGCAACCGTAACCCGGAATAGGTTGATGAAAACCGTACTAATTACAGGAAAACTGGAGTAGTTGGCAGGTATGCTTCTGGTTGCATTTTTGACCACTCCTCTTGACAAAATTGGTGCAGTTCAGCTAAATTTGTTGGTTTTCTGACATGGACTTGTTTCTTTAGCATTGACCACAGAACTTTCCTCCAGGTCTTATCTTTGTCCATGTGATGTCAGATGAAACAAAAATAGAGCTGAGGTGAGGCCTTTAATCCCAGGAACACCATTCCTACCGTCAAGCATGGTGGTAGTAGTATTATGCTCTGGGCCTGTTTTGCTGCCAAATGGGACAATGAAAAATGAGGATTACCTCCAAATTCTTCAGGACAACCTAAAATCATCAGCCCGGAGGTTGGGTCTTGGGCGCAGTTGGGTGTTCCAACAAGACAATGACCCCAAACACATGTCAAAACTGGCAAAGTAATGGCTAAATCAGACAAGAATTAAGGTTTTAGAATGGCCTTCCCAAAGTCTTGACTTAAATGTGTGGACAATGCTGAAGAAACAAGTCCATGTCAGAAAACCAACAAATTTAGCTGAACTGCAACAATTTTGTCAAGAGGAGTGGTCAAAAATTCAAGCAGAAGATTGTGGATGGCTACCAAAAGCGCCTTATTGCAGGTAAACTTGCCAAGGGACATGTAAGCAAATATTAACATTGCTGTATGTATACTTTTGACCCTCACATTTTCAGTAGACCCATAATAAATTCATAAAAGAATCAAAAATTCATGAATGTTTTTTGACAAGAACAAGAAGGTTTGATCATATTACGCCTATACTGGCTCACCTGCACTGGCTTCCTGTGCACTTAAGATGTGACTTTAAGGTTTTACTACTTACTATAAAATACTACACGGTCTAGCTCCGTCCTATCTTGTCGATTGTATTGTACCATATGTCCCGGCAAGAAATCTGCGTTCAAAGAACTCCGGCTTATTAGTGATTCCCAGAGTCCAAAAAAAGTCTGCGGGCTATGGAGCGTTTTCTATTGGGGCTCCAGTACTATGGAATGCCCTCCCGGTAACAATTAGAGATGCTACCTCAGTAGAAGCATTTAAGTCCCATCTTAAAACTCATTTGTATACTCTAGCCTTTAAATAGACCCCCCTTTAAGACCAGTTGATCTGCCGTTTCTTTTCTTTTCTCCTCTTCCTTGTGGAGGGGGGGGGGACACAGGTCCGGTGGCCATGGATGAAGTGCTGGCTGTCCAGAGTCGGGACCCGGGGTGGACCGCTCGCCTGTGCATCGGCTGGGAACATCTCTGCGCTGCTGACCCGTCTCCGCTCGGGATGGTGTCCTGCTGGCCCCACTATGGACTGGACTCTTACTATTATGTTGGATCCACTATGGACTGGACTCTCACAATATTATGTCAGACCCACTCGACATCCATTGCATTCGGTCTCCCCTAGAGGGGGGGGGGGTTACCCACATATGCGGTCCTCTCCAAGGTTTCTCATAGTCATTCACATCGACGTCCCACTGGGGTGAGTTTTTCCTTGCCCTTATGTGGGCTTTGTACCGAGGATGTCGTTGTGGCTTGTGCAGCCCTTTGAGACACATTGTGATTTAGGGCTGTATAAATAAACATTGATTGATTGATTGATTGATTGTAACCAACAAGTATGTGCTCCAATCACTCTATCTAAAAAAAATATGAGTTGTAGAACTTATTGAAAAAATCAAGACAGCCATGACATGATGTTCTTTACAAGTGTATGTCAACTTTTGACCATGACTGTATATATTGTGTTGTCTTACTCTGATGTTTTTGGATCTTGTCTGGACCAGGCTTCCACTTCGAACGACAAACACAGGAGCACCGTTGACCTCGTTGTCAGCCTTGTGCCTAAGCCAGTCCTCATAGCCCTGTGAGGACACAAAATTAAAATTTAGGGATACAAAATTATTACGTTGGTTTTTTCCAATCTGCATTTATCAAATCAAGTCATCTTGTATTTATAGTGTACAGAATAGCGCCAATTCCCAATGCATTATCTGAAGGCCTTCTACTCCTGAGGCAGGTCTAGAACCACACTCCAATTGAGCCCCACATGAGCCATCACCCTGGCGACAGAGACAAGGAAGAAGAGACTCATTGTGGGGTGGCCGTGTGACTTGACATGTTAAGTTAAGATAGAGACAAAGAGGGTTGATAGATCAATAAAGATACAGTATAGATTAAAGCTGCAAGCAGCGATGGACGGGAACGACTTTGACGGCACATAAAATCCCAACCGGAGCAGTAATTAAAACTCTTTCGTCAACTTTTAATCAGAAGGGTTCAATCTCGCTCCTGTGCTAGAGTGAAGCCGACAGGACAAACGCACTCAGAGGAGATAATGTTTGAAAAAAGGTGACAGGTTTTTACAAAACTTTTGTTTTGAAGGGGGAATTGCAAACTTCCTGTTGATTTTTGCTGGGGGTTGTCAATTTATGAAATGCAGGTCTAAGTGAGACCTACATAGAGGTTTTTGTTTCATGTCTCTACGACATTCCTACTGGAAGTTACAGGCAGTTTTGTATGTTTTCTTCCTAGGAGCAGTTTTGTCTGTGTTTTATTCCTAGGGGGCGCTAGAGCGCAATTTTGAGTTTTCGGGTTTGCTTTGTTTAATAGATCGCAATTTTCGCCAGTCCTGATGTGTGTGTCCAGTTTGGTGAGTTTTGAAGCATGTTAAGGGGGTCAAATTACAGCTCAAAGAGGCAAAGGTGACTGTTTTTACAAAACTGTTGTTTTGAAGGGGGATTTGAAAACTTCCTGTTGATTTTTGCTGAAGGAAATCGATGTATTAAATCTAGGTCTAAGTGAGACCTACATAGAGGTTTTTTGTTTCATGTCTCTACGACATTCGTACTGGAAGTTACAGGCAGTTTTGTCTGTGTTTTCATCCTAGGGGCGCTAGAGCGCAATTTTGAGTTTTAAACAGAGGTGGGTAGAGTAGCCAGAAATTGTACTCAAGTAAGAGTACTGTTACTTTAGAGATTTATTACTCAAGTAAAAGTAAGGAGTAGTTACCCAAATATTTACTTGAGTAAAAGTAACAAGTATGTTGTGAAAAAACTACTCAAGTACTGAGTAACTGATGAGTAACATACACACACATATCATATACATATATATACATATATATATATATATATATATATATATATATATATATATATATATATATATATATATATATATATATATATATATATATATATACACACATATATATATGTACAGTATATAATTTATATTTATTTATTTTGCCGTTTTTGTTTACATGTTAAAGGTGTTTTAATGAATATACAAGCATGTTTAACACATATAGATTCCTTTCTTTCATGAAGACAAGAATATAAGTTGGTGTATTACCTGATTCTGATGACTTGCATTGACTGTAATCAGACAGTAGTGCTGATAGCGTCCACGTTTTCAAATGGAGGAGAAAAAAAGTTCCTCCTCTCTGTCTAATACCACATGAAAGTGGTTGGTTTTTGGTATCTTATTTGTCCAGCTTCCATATTCGTTTTCACACACTTTACAAGAAATACATTGGCGGCAAATTCCGTAGCTTGCTAGCTTGTTTGCGCTGGCTTTCGGAGACTCTTATTTTGAAAGCTCAGGCGCGATGGAGCGGCACTTTTATTGTGAAGACAGGAACTGTGCAGTCAGTCTTTAGGCTTGTGACGGGATGTACGTTTGAAATTAAAAAGTGTCTTTTTTCCTTCACACTTTTGATTGATTGATTGAAACTTGTATTAGTAGATTGCACAGTACAGTACATATTCCGTACAATTGACCACTAAATGGTAACACCCCAATAAGTTTTTCAACTTGTTTAAGTCAGGTCATGTGACCGCCTGGCTCTGTTTGATTGGTCCAACGTCACCAGTGACTGCATCTGATTGGTGGAACGGAGTGAAACGTCACCAGTAACGCAGGCACTTTGAAGGTCTGTCTGACAGACCAAAACAAACAAAGCGTGCATTAACAGATCGATAAAAATTAGTAGCGAGTAGCGAGCTGAATGTAGATAAAAGTAGCAGAGTAAAAGTAGCGTTTCTTCTCTATAAATATACTCAAGTAAAAGTAAAAGTAAGTTGCATTAAAACTACTCTTAGAAGTACAATTTATCCCAAAAGTTACTCAAGTAGATGTAACGGAGTAAATGTAGCGCGTTACTACCCACCTCTGGTTTTAAAGTTTGTTTTTTTAAATAGATGGCAATTTTTGCCAGTCCTGATGTGTGTGTCAAACTTGGTGAGTTTTGAAGCATGTTAAGGGGGTAAAATTACAGCTCAAAGAGGCGGCGGAAAAATAATAATAAAACCTTACAATTACAATAGGGTCCTCTGTCCCAAAGGGACATTGCGGTCCCTAAAAATAGAATAAATAGGGAGAGCATTATACATATTTTTTTTCTCTGTTCAGCAATGAGAGTCAAGGATAGAGGACAGAGATCGAGGGGGAAAAGAGACAGGAATTAACTGGGTGAGAGGGAATTTATAAAGTCAGAAAAAGTTTTTAGCAAATGTGCTGATCCAACGCTTTGGCAAAATTCCTAAAAAAAATACATATTACGTATTTACGTAACCGATGACGTCGACTACGTCGACGCGTCGTTTCAGCCTTAGCTGAGTTAATCCATTTATTAAAATTACAGAGTAATATCAATGTTGTACGTGAATATTTATTTGCATGGAATGTGCAATACTACATCGTATTTTATTCAAGACAGGAGTTTTAAGTTTGTACTTTATTGATATGATTGATTTTTGTTACCATTTAATTATTTGTATCTTTTTATTGGAGCTTATGTATTTTTGCATGCAATGAGCAATGTGAAATGTTTATTTACAGAAGTGTTTTCTTCAATCCAGAAGTTTTAATTTTGCACTTTATTCATCTCAATGTAGGAGATTATTTTGTATTTGTATTAGGGCTGCAGCTAACGATTATTTTTCTATCGATTAATCTATAGATTATTTTTTTCGATTAATCGGTTAATCTATAGATTATTTTTTTGATTAATCTATATATTATTTTTCCTTTTACCGATTTTTTTTTTAATTTAAAATGAAGAGGAAAAAATAAATGTAGGCCAGTTTTTTCAAAAGGCATGGCTTTTATTTACAAAAAAAAAAGTATGGCCACTCAGTCAACATTGACAACAACATGACAAAATATTCTGTAACAATGTAAACATTTAAAACTTTTAACATTTAACAAAATTAAAAGTAGCTTATTTGCTTTTTAATGTGCAAATATAAAAGTAAACATCCAGTGCAAATCTTAATATTCTGGAATAGTATAAGCATTTCAAAAGTAAAAGTATTGCTTATTTTGCTTTAAAATGTGCAAAAATAAAGATAAACATCCAATACAAAAAAGTGCAAAACGGAAATATTCTGTAACAAGTGTAAACATTTCAACAAAAGTAAAAGTATTGCTTATTTGCTAAAATGTGCAAAAATAAAGCTAAACATCCAATACAAAAAAGTGTACAGTGTAAACATTTCAACAAAAGTAAAAGTATTGCTTATTTTGCTTAATAACACAACAATGATAGTATGATTAAAGTGAAAGTTAATTGTTGGTTTGTACATAGTATATGTAACTGTTAATGTTGTAAAAGGTATTTGCACAACTAATTGACGTTAGCGTTTGTGACACGTCTTGTGCCGTGGGGTTCTTTCAGGACCGACAGACTGAACGCCAGACGGCTTTGCCAGGTTTACAATCTTTTAATTTTACACAAAGTCTTTTCTCTTTCAACTGCGCGGATCGCGCACCTGGGCACGATTGCGGCGTCGCTCCCGGCGCGCCCCGCCTCGCCGCTCGCTCGCCGCCGCCGCCTCTCCACAGCGTTAAAGAGGAGCGCGTCTTTGTAAACACTGAACAGGCACGCCAAACGCGCCTCTCAGAGCGAAACGGTGCTTTAGTTTATGAATTTACAACGCAGATACAAATGACACATTCATGTTTTTGTGTAATAATGACAACGTATACGCACGCGGACGATTGACTTGTTGATGGTGATGGCAAGAACGCTGTCGGGGGTTTTCTTTTCAAATGTTCGTTCATAGCCGTTGTGCTGCTATGATAGGCCATTTCCGCTCGACACAGTGTGCATACAACAACATTATTAGGCCGTTTATTGAAATACTCCCACACTTTTGACGACTTTTGGCGTGCTTTTTTCCCCTCGCTCGCATCGTCTGCTTTGCGCTCCGCCATGACAGTAAAGTAGAGTGACGTAAATATGCGACGCGCCGACGCACAAAAACGGCGTCGACGTATTTACGTAACCGATGACGTCGACTACGTCGACGCGTCGTTTCAGCCTTAATTTGTATGCAATGCAATTACAGAAGTCCTCCCAGAAAAAGCTCTTAAGTTGTTTGAAAATGATTGCATAAAAAGTACAGGTCTGCAAAAGAAGACCATTGTACACATTTGAATGTTGCTAAGTTTTTGATCAAATACAATCAAAACTTGTTTTGAATTACCTCTGTCATTTCTATTCATTGGTTTCTTTAAACAATAGGGAAACAAATGGGGAAAAAAATTGTAAATCAAATTTTTTGTGAAAAATAATAGAATATATCTTTATTGTCATTGTACACCGAAATTGTAAGCAAAACTAATTTAGTGCAAATTCATAATAACACATAAAAACGTAAGAACATAGACAAATAGATAAAAATACATAAAAATACCAAGCACACAGCTCACATGCACAGTCAATCTTGACAAATATTTCATTTTTAGGCGATATTGCCCAGGATTAACTGTAACATCGTTATTACCAACACTGCAGGCAACACCAGTTTTAAAAGGAAAGAAAGAAAACATGCACACACACAGACATTGACAATACGCAACTCAATGAAGGAGAAGTCAATGAATGCTTATCAGTGCTCTCACCTGTTTTATGGCAGTCACTGTGATCACAAAGAAAAGAGGCAGACCGCTGGTGACTGGGGAAGTCGGGGTATCTATCATCAACTGAAAGACAAAAAGAGAGTAAACATGCAAGATTAATTCTCTTTTTATTAAGAATATTATGGGATAGTATAGCAGTTCTACTACAATAGACTAACTGTAATGTAAGGGATATTGGTTTACTGTATACAGTAGAACACAGACAAAGTTGGTTACTGCAACTAATGTTCAACTTCTTCTCTTCTGGGACTTTCTACAAGTGATTATAATGCTATTTGGTAACACTAGAAAAGAGCATCATTCACGAATACAAATAGACGGTGTAGACATTGAAAGGGAAAAAGAAACCAGATTTTTGGGAGTATTAATAGATGACAAAATGAACTGGAAATCTCATATACAAAATATACAACATAAGGTGGCAAAAAAACATTTCAATAATGAATAAAGCAAAATACGTCCTGGGCCAAAAATCACTTCATATTCTCTACTGCTCGCTAGTGTTACCATATCTGAGTTATTGTGCAGAAATATGGGGAAATAACTACAAATGTGCGCTACATTCGTTAACCGTGTTACAAAAAAGATCAACTAGACTGATACATAATGTTGGATATAGAGAACATACAAACACTTTATTTATCGAGTCAAAAATATTAAAGTTTGATTAATTGGTAAAATTGCAAACAGCTAAAATGATGTACTAAGCAAACTATAACCTGTTACCAAATAATGTACAACAATTCTTCTCAATTAAAGAGGAGAAATATAATCTTAGAGGAAAATGGTTCGTAGCTGTTATTTCTCAGGTTGAAAGTGACGTCGAGGAAGTTGACGGTTTGCTTGTTGGCTTCAATCGTGATCCGTAGGCCGTTCTCTTTGAAAACACATTTGGGACCTCAAAGACAATAATGTTGAATATTCAATAACATGGCAAATTCTTGCATCCAGCACACCTTACAATAGTGGTAATAAAAGATGCAACCTATGCTTGAAAGAGAAACTGTTTATTATATACCGTCCAGACCTGTCATCCCTCAACAAGCGCAGCGAAATTGTATCAGCATGCCGCCACAGACGGAAACACCTCCTAGGTAACACATGAGCCAAACACCACGCCCCTACGCCAGCCTGTACCCACCCACTCTGTGCCCTATATAAACCATGGTATGTGAATGCTTCCATTAAAATCTCCTGATGATTGAGGGAACCCCTCATGAAACAGGCCTGTAGAGATGAAGTAGTCTTGTGATTTTTTTCCCCCACACATACATATATTGCACTCTACTACGGTATCGAGCACTATTTTTTGGATAACCTTATTAAGGCATATATACTGTATATATATATATATATATATATATATATATATATATATATATATATATATATATATATATATATATATATATATATAAGGCGCAGCGGCTTATAGGGCGCATTAAAGGAGTCATATTATTATTATTTTTTTTTTTCTAAATGTAAAATACTTCCTTGTGGTCTACATAACATGTAATGGTGGTTATTTGGTCAAAATGTTGCATAAGATTATGTTTTACAGATCATCTTCAAGTCGCTTCCGGATGCGCCGATTTGTGGGTGGGTCTTATTTACGTGGCTCACCTTCGGCATCGTCTTTTCCCCGTCATCTTTGTTGTAGCGGTGTAGCGTGCAAGGACGGTAGTGGAAGAAGTGTCAAAAGACGGAAATAACTGTTTTAATGACATTCAGACTTTGCTTAAATCAATAACGGAGCAGCATCCGGAAACAACAACAACAGGAAATGTGTCCTGTGAAAAACCGTCCGACCGGAACTCTAATAACTAAAGTTCCTTGGGTGAATAATGTAAACTCACTACACCGGTATGTTTTAGCGCTTTCATGGCGAGTTTACTGACGGATATAAGTAAGAACTTTACACTACTTTATGTTAGAAATGGCAACAGCGGAGGATGAATGTCACATAAGAAGATAGAGGAAAAAGAAGAAGCTTATCGCAATTTTTCAGGACTTATACAGATCCCAAATACAGATCAGCAGGTACCAGAAGGTAAGAAAAGTTGCTCTTGCATAATGTTGCGAAACAAAACGCCAGATAATATGTCTTACCTTATACACACACCATAATAATACTCGTATGTTTAATGCGCCGACAATCTTTCAAGCGGTGCGGCTTCATAGTTTACCAAAGTCGTAGTAAAACGTGTTGATATATTTTTGAGCGCCGTGTGTAATGTTCTATATTTTCAATAGAACATTTAAAATGTTGGTGTTGTTTACTTGAGACATATTGCAATCATAGTGCTGTCTACACTTATCTCTTATGTTTGACTGCCATCTACTGGTCACACTTATCATTACACCGTGCACCAAATAAAAAAGCTTCGAGGTGACTAAGCTCAACCAAACGTATTCCTTACATTAGGCGCACCGGGTTATAAGGCGCACTGTCGAGTTTTGAGGAAAAAAGGATATTAAGTGCGCCTTATAGTCCGGATGATACGGTACATTTAAATTAGCTTTTGCGGAAAGTTAAGAAGAAAAAAAAGGATTTTATTCTGAGGAGCAAAATATGACTTAAGCTTCACTGACAAGTTGAGTGGGTGAAAATGTAGCCTTTTAGACAGAGTCAACTCAATTGCTTGGGCTTCACTACACAGGCCCAAATAAATCTGGAGAGGTCTGAACATTTGTAAGCCAGATTTGTCTTGAGCGGGTTGATTGATGCTTTGTGAAGTGCTAATGCTTAAGGATAGTAAAAAAAAAAGCTCCCAATTTTACTAAGTGTGAAGGCACAACATTTTCATACAGAACTAGACTTTTAACTGGTGCCCAGAAGTTGATGAGTCACTAATGCTCTCCTGCCCAAACAAGACACACATTTATGTATCCAGAGGAGGAAAGAATCAAGCCAGAGTGCCTCGTCATCACTACGAGACTCGGGGCAACATCCGCCTTCATGAACAAATAATGAGCATGTTCGTGTGTGAGGGTCTGAGTGTGTGTTTGTGTGTGTGTGTGTGTGTGTGTGTGTGTGTGTGTGTGTGTGTGTGTGTGTGTGTGTGTGTGTGAACTGGCAATGCTTACTTAATGGGGACATCGCTCTGTTTACACCAGGGGTGCTCATTACGTCGATCGCGAGCTACCGGTCGAACTCGGAAGGTGTGTCAGTCGATCACCAGCCAGGCATTAAAAAAATAGTCCTAAAAATGAGCGATCATAAATCTTCACTATGACGTCACTTCCGTCACTTGATTGACATTCACGGCACCCGAGGGTCTTCTGAGATGACGCTGGCTGCTGCCAGCTCATTAAAATTACCGACTGGAAGACGAGAAACACTTTATTTCAACAGACTCTGGCGCCGTACCTGTCGTCAAAACTCCAAAAACCAACTGCACAGTTGCACAGTTGCGCTAACAAAATAGGAGTCTCAGAAAGCTGGCGTGCACAAGCTAGCAAGCTACGGAGTTTGCCGACAATGCATTTCTTGTAAAGTGAATACAAAGAAGTACGGAAGCTGGACAAATAAGATGCCAAAAAGCAACCACTTTCATGTGGTATTGGACAGAAAGGAGGACTTTTTTTCTCCTCCATTCGAAAATGCGGACCTTATCAGCACCACTGCATAATCAATGCAAGTCATCAGAATCAGGTAATACACCAACTTATATTCTTGTCTTCATGAAAGAAAGGAATCTATATGTGTTAAACATGCTTGTATTATCATTAAACACCTTTTACTTGTTAACAATATTAACTATATGTGTTAAACATGCTTGTATTATCTTTAAACACCTTTAACTTGTTAACAATATTAACTATATGTGTTAAACATGCTTGTATTATCTTTAACCACCTTTAAGTTGTTAACAATATTAACTTTATGTGTTAAACATGCTTGTATTATCTTTAAACACCTTTAACTTGTTAACAATATTAACTATATGTGTTAAACATGCTTGTATTATCTTTAACCACCTTTAAGTTGTTAACAATATTAACTTTATGTGTTAAACATGCTTGTATTATCTTTAAACACCTTTAACTTGTTAACAATATTAACTATATGTATTAAACATGCTTGTATTATCTTTAAACACCTTTAACTTATTAACAATATTAACTATATGTGTTAAACATGCTTGTATTATCTTTAAACACCTTTAACTTATTAACAATATTAACTATATGTGTTAAACATGCTTGTATTATCTTTAAACACCTTTAACTTGTTAACAATATTAACTATATGTATTAAACATACTTGTATTATCATTAAACACCTTTAATTTATTAACAATATTAACTATATGTGTTAAACATGCTTGCATTATCATTAAACACCTTTAACTTGTTAACAAAAACACATATTTCATAAATAAGTAAATATAAATTATATATATGAATGAGGTAGATCCCCACGACTTGATCAATTGAAAAGTAGCTCGCCTGCAGAAAAAGTGTGAGCACCCCTGGTTTACACAGTCACCTTTAGGGGATCTCTGACGGTATGGGTACAAAAAAAACAGGTCCCCTAAAGGGAAACCTTTTTAAATGATAGTCAGATCCATTCTGAAGATGCCTGAGTGATTTTTAAGCTTTGGCCCATAAAACATGTTTACTGGTTAGTTTGAATGTGAGACATTTGCACAGCAATCTGGTTTAGCGTTTCTTAGGATGACATTTTCATACAGCATGATTATAAAACTTTGTTACCTTAAAGTATGATTCACATTCAGAATTTTCCATCCTTCTATATATGGTAGTTGGAGTTGCAGACAACTTCATTACTGCTAAATAGCAGTTTTCAGTAATGTCACAGAAGATGCAGGATTTGCTTTAACATTTAAGTGGTGAAACGTTCTATACAAGGACAGCTGTAGTTCTGTATTCTGAGGATCAGGTCATATTTAATTTGAACTTTTTTATTTTTTTCACGTACAAATTTCAGCGGTCGCAGAGGCAACAACTCGGACATGGGAGGAGTTTGGTGAGGCCATGGAAAACGACTTCCGGACGGCTTCGAAGCAATTCTGGACCACCATCCGCCGCCTCAGGAAGGGGAAGCAGTGCACTATCAACACCGTGTATGGCGAGGATGGTGTTCTGCTGACCTCGACTGCGGATGTTGTGGATCGGTGGAGGGAATACTTCGAAGACCTCCTTAATCCCACCAACACGTCTTCCTATGAGGAAGCAGTGCCTGGGGAGTCTGTGGTGGGCTCTCCTATTTCTAGGGCTGAGGTTGCTGAGGTAGTTAAAAAGCTCCTCGGTGGCAAGGCCCCCGGGGTGGATGAGATCTGCCCGGGGTTCCTTAAGGCTCTGGATGCTGTGGGGCTGTCTTGGTTGACAAGACTCTGCAGCATCGCGTGGACATCGGGGGCAGTACCACTGGATTGGCAGACCGGGGTGGTGGTTCCTCTCTTTAAGAAGGGGAACCGGAGGGTGTGTTCTAACTATCATGGGATCACACTCCTCAGCCTTCCCGGTAAGGTCTATTCAGGTGTACTGGAGAGGAGACTACGCCGGATAGTCGAACCTCGGATTCAGGAGGAACAGTGTGGTTTTCGTCCTGGTCGTGGAACTGTGGACCAGCTCTATACTCTCGGCAGGGTCCTTGAGGGTGCATGGGAGTTTGCCCAACCAGTCTACATGTGTTTTGTGGACTTGGAGAAGGCATTCGACCGTGTCCCTCGGGAAGTCCTGTGGGGAGTGCTCAGAGAGTACGGGGTGTCGGACTGCCTGATTGTGGCAGTCCGCTCCCTGTATGATCAGTGCCAGAGCTTGGTCCGCATTGCCGGTAGTAAGTCGGACACGTTTCCAGTGAGGGTTGGACTCCGCCAAGGCTGCCCTTTGTCACCGATTCTGTTCATAACTTTTATGGACAGAATTTCTAGGCGCAGTCAAGGCGTTGAGGGGATCTGGTTTGGTGGCTGCAGGATTAGGTCTCTGCTTTTTGCAGATGATGTGGTCCTGATGGCTTCATCTGGCCAGGATCTTCAGCTCTCACTGGATCGGTTCGCAGCTGAGTGTGAAGCGACTGGGATGAGAATCAGCACCTCCAAGTCCGAGTCCATGGTTCTCGCCCGGAAAAGGGTGGAGTGCCATCTCCGGGTTGGGGAGGAGATCTTGCCCCAAGTGGAGGAGTTCAAGTACCTCGGAGTCTTGTTCACGAGTGAGGGAAGAGTGGATCGTGAGATCGACAGGCGGATCGGTGCGGCGTCTTCAGTAATGCGGACGCTGTATCGATCCGTTGTGGTGAAGAAGGAGCTGAGCCGGAAGGCAAAGCTCTCAATTTACCGGTCGATCTACGTTCCCATCCTCACCTATGGTCACGAGCTTTGGGTTATGACCGAAAGGACAAGATCACGGGTACAAGCGGCCGAAATGAGTTTCCTCCGCCGGGTGGCGGGGCTCTCCCTTAGAGATAGGGTGAGAAGCTCTGTCATCCGGGAGGAGCTCAAAGTAAAGCCGCTGCTCCTCCACATGGAGAGGAGCCAGATGAGGTGGTTCGGGCATCTGGTCAGGATGCCACCCGAACGCCTCCCTAGGGAGGTGTTTAGGGCACGTCCGACCGGTAGGAGGCCGTGGGGAAGACCCAGGACACGTTGGGAAGACTATGTCTCCCGGCTGGCCTGGGAACGCCTCGGGGTCCCACAGGAAGAGCTGGACGAAGTGGCTGGGGAGAGGGAAGTCTGGGCTTCCCTGCTTAGGCTGCTACCCCCGTGACCTCAGATAAGCGGAAGAAGATGGATGGATGGATGGATGTACAAATTTGTGTGAATTATGCCAAATTATTTAAATTTGGTCCCCATGAACCATATGAAGTCTTTTTCCCCAGGGTCCCCAGTAAGAATGATCGGCACATTACTTCATCAATCCAGAGATTTAAAAACGTGTATGAGCTAACTGGGCAGTGGACATTTTACACCATTTTTTTAATGCCTCCACAACCTGTAGAAAGGGTGGTCCCCACAAGTCATGATCAAAAACTTGGTCCCCATTTCAAATGATAACCAGTATGTATGTGTGTGTGTGTGTGTGTGTGTGTGTGTGTGTGTGTGTGTGTGTGTGTGTGTGTGTGTGTGTGCGTGTGTGTGCGTGTGTGTGTGTGATTACCTGTACAAGGAAGATGATAAGAAAATAAAAGTTGGCTATCCTTCTGAACTGTTCGAACAAATTCTTGGGGACAAAATTCCAAATGGTATACTGCAATAAAAGGAGAGAACAACATTTTGATGTTAAAGTACATCCACATTGCAGACATGTTGCCTCCACTCCACTGCAGATAATCGCATGCTTCTTGCTCACGTAATCACAACATTCTGTATCGGTGGCCGAAATTTCTGTGCATCACTAATTGTCATGGTAATGACACCCGTGTTTTATCAGGTGTTCATTTGTCTGCTACTCGACGTAAATATTGCCATGTTTTGAATGTTGTTTTGATTTTAAAATTGCTCATTATGAGCTTGGATAGTAGTCTGTTTATTTAAATTCGTATTACTTATGTGATTTTATTCCATATTTGTTTCCACTACCGCACCTTAAGTTGGAGTCCTTAATCTCGTTATATGCAGATATAATGACAATAAAGTCCATTCTATTCTATTTTATTCTAGCCAAAGCGGCTGTATGTAGCAAGTAAACTACGTCAGACCAGCAGCTAGGGTTGCAAAATTCCGGGAATATTCAAACTTGGAAACTTTCCATGGGAATTAACGGGAATATATGGGAATTAATGGGAATAAACATTGAATGCAACATGCTAGATCTTACAGCATGATTATTAGCTAAAACAACCTGATTTAATGCAAATTCAGTAGAATTTCAACCCTTCACTGTGCATTCCTCCATCACATGCACAGATAATTCCCAGCATGCTACACACTACAGCAGGGCTATTGAGGCCACACTAGTATTTGCGCTCAAAGATTTCATCCAGTCAGGTAAGTGTTGATGATATTACTGGGGTAAATATATTTGATCTATGGTATTTAAGTGTAATAGAGGTGTAATTTGCTTGTTACTTTATGACTGTAGATTACTCCAGCAGACTTCCACTCAAGCTAGCTAGCTGTTCCTGTACTTGTTAAATGATTTTGGGGCCAATATCTCTAGCTAGCTAGGTTTATGTACCACCACAGTCTCATAATGAACCGAAAATATTTCTCCGTTAGCCATGATGCTAATTTTTTCTGTTAATTCCCATTCATTTATGCTGACAACGTTAGCGATCAGAATTGACCTTTTTTGTGACCTGTAAAGTTCAACTAGCAAATACTAAATCAAAAGGTGTAGTTTCCTCTGCCTTCTGTTCTGCTAGCCATTCTGTTGTCAAACAAGAATGTAGCTTGTAGTTTGATTTAGCATGCTGATTGACTGTTCATTTATTCATCTAGCCCAGGGGTCGGCAACCCGCGGCTCCAGAGCCGCATGCGGCTCTTTGATCACTCTGATGCGGCTCAGCAGCTTACCGTATTTTCCGCACTATTCGCCGCACCTAAAAACCACAAATTTACTCAAAAGCTGACAGTGCGGCTTATAACCCGGTGCGCTTTATATATGGATTAATATTAAGATTCATTTTCATAAAGTTTCGGTCTCGCAACTACGGTAAACAGCCGCCATCTTTTTTCCCCGTAGAAGAGGAAGTGCTTCTTCTTCTACGCAAGCAACCGCCAAGGAAAGCACCCGCCCCCATAGAAGAGGAAGCGCTTCTTCTTCTACTGTAAGCAACCACCCGCCCCCGTAGAAGAAGAAGAAGCGCGCGGATATTACGTTTCATTTCCTTTGTGTGTTTACATCTGTAAAGACCACAAAATGGCTCCTACTAAGCGACAGGTTTCCGGTTCATGAAAAGACGCAATCTCTCCATCCGCACACGGACTACAATTACACAGCAACTGCCTAAAGACTTTCAAGAAAAGCTGGCTACTTTCCGTGCATATTGTAAAAACAAGATAGCTGAAAAAAAGATCCGGCCAGAGAACATTATCAACATGGACGAGGTTCCACTGACTTTTGATATTCCTGTGAACCGCACTGTGGATACAACGGGAGCACGTACGGTGAATATTCGCACCACAGGGAATGAGAAGTCATCCTTCACTGTGGTTCTAGCTTGCCATGCTAATGGCCAGAAACTTCCACCCATGGTGATATTCAAAAGGAAGACCTTGCCAAAAGAGACCTTTCCAGCCGGCGTCATCATAAAAGCTAACTCGAAGGGATGGATGGATGAAGAAAAGATGAGCGAGTGGTTAAGGTAAGTTTACGCGAAGAGGCCGTGTGGATTTTTTCACGCAGCTCCGTCCATGTTGATATACGACTCCATGCACGCCCACATCACGCTGGTTTTTAATATATTATTAAAGTTTGACTGACCTATCTGACTGTTTTTTTGACATTCCTTTAGCGCAGTTAGATGCGGCTTATAACACGGGGCGGCTTATAGGTGGACAAAGTTTTGAAATATGCCGTTCATTGAAGGCGCGGCTTATAACCCAGGGCGGCTTATGGTGCGGAAAATACGGTACTTGCTGAACCCCCCAATTTTCCCGTGAGAATTCCGGATTTCAGTGCCTCTCGCAGAAAATTCCCGGGATTAATATTCACAGATTTTCGCCCTTATTATAAGGGCGTGCCATGATGGTACAACATTTGGCGCCCTCTACAATCTGCATTAACAGCGTGCCAGCCCAACACTTGTTATACAATATGCATCTTCTGCTTGCACACGTACGTGACAGCAAGGCATACTTGGTCAACAGCCACACAGGTTACACTGACGGTGACCATACAAAACAACTTTAACACTCTTACTAATAATGCGCCACACTTTGAACCAAAACCAAACACGTATGACAAACACATTTCGGGAGAACATCTGCACCTTAACACAACATAAACACAACAGAACAAACACCCAGAATCCCATGCAGCCCTGACTCTTCCGGGCTACATTATACACCCCTGCTACCACCAAACCCCGCCCCCACCCCAACCCTGCTCCCTCACACATCAAACCCCCCCCCCCCCCCTCTCTCTGTGCGTCGGTTGAGGTGGGGGGGGGGTGTATAATGTATCCCGGAAGAGTTAGGGCTGCATGGGATTCTGGGTATTTGTCCTGTTGTGTTTATGTTGTGTTACGGTGCAGATGTTCTCCCGAAATTTGTTTGTCATTCTTGTTTGGTGTGGGTTCACAGTAAGGCTGAAACGACGCGTCGACGTAGTCGACGTCATCGGTTACGTAAATACGTCGACGCCGTTTTTGTGCGTCGGCGCGTCGCATATTTACGTCACACTACTTTACTGTCATGGCGGAGCGCAAAGCAGACGATGCGAGCGAGGGGAAAAAAGCACGCCAAAAGTCGTCAAAAGTGTGGGAGTATTTCAATAAACGGCCTAATAATGTTGTTGTATGCACACTGTGTCGAGCGGAAATGGCCTATCATAGCAGCACAACGGCTATGAACGAACATTTGAAAAGAAAACCCCCGACAGCGTTCTTGCCATCACCATCAACAAGTCAATCGTCCGCGTGCGTATACGTTGTCATTATTACACAAAAACATGAATGTGTCATTTGTATCTGCGTTGTAAATTCATAAACTAAAACACCGTTTCGCTCTGAGAGGCGCGTTTGGCGTGCCTGTTCAGTGTTTACAAAGACGCGCTCCTCTTTAACGCTGTGGAGAGGCGGCGGCGGCGAGCGAGCGGCGAGGCGGGGCGCGCCGGGAGCGACGCCGCAATCGTGCCCAGGTGCGCGATCCGCGCAGTTGGAAGAGAAAAGACTTTGTGTAAAATTAAAAGATTGTAAACCTGGCAAAGCCGTCTGGCGTTCAGTCTGTCGGTCCTGAAAGAACCCCACGGCACAAGACGTGTCACAAACGCTAACGTTAATTAGTTGTGCAAATACCTTTTACAACATTAACAGTTACATATACTATGTACAAACCAACAATTCACTTTCACTTTAATCATACTATCATTGTTGTGTTATTAAGCAAAATAAGCAATACTTTTACTTTTGTTGAAATGTTTACACTGTACACTTTTTTGTATTGGATGTTTAGCTTTATTTTTGCACATTTTAGCAAATAAGCAATACTTTTACTTTTGTTGAAATGTTTACACTTGTTACAGAATATTTCCGTTTTGCACTTTTTTGTATTGGATGTTTATCTTTATTTTTGCACATTTTAAAGCAAAATAAGCAATACTTTTACTTTTGAAATGCTTATACTATTCCAGAATATTAAGATTTGCACTGGATGTTTACTTTTATATTTGCACATTAAAAAGCAAATAAGATACTTTTAATTTTGTTAAATGTTAAAAGTTTTAAATGTTTACATTGTTACAGAATATTTTGTCATGTTGTTGTCAATGTTGACTGAGTGGCCATACTTTTTTTTTGTAAATAAAAGCCATGCCTTTTGAAAAAACTGGCCTACATTTATTTTTTCCTCTTCATTTTAAATTTAAAAAAAAATCGGTAAAAGGAAAAATAATCTATAGATTAATCGAAAAAAATAATCTATAGATTAACCGATTAATCGAAAAAATAATCTATAGATTAATCGATAGAAAAATAATCGTTAGCTGCAGCCCTAGTTCACAGTGTGGCGCATTATTAGTAAGAGTGTTAAAGTTTTGGTTTTTTTATACCGCCACCGTCAGTGTGACCTGTGTGGTTGTTGAGTAAGTATGCCTTGCTGTCACCTACGTGAGCAAGCAGAAGCCCCATACAACGTGTGACTGATCAGGCACGCTGGCTGTAGCGGCCGCTATATGCTGTACTAACACGGCACGCATGACGCTGACAAGCGCCATTCATTTAGCTTTCAAATTCCACATAAAGGTGTGGGCAGCGTGTCTGAGACCCCTGGTTTATACATAGGACAAAGCAAAAAAATAAATAAATTGTATGCAGTGTTATTTCATTTAAAATTTCAAAAAATTTTTGCGGCTCCCATCGTTTCTATAATTTTTGAAACTAGTCAAAATGGTTCTTTGACTGGTAAAGGTTGCCGACCCCTGATCTAGCCTATTTCTATTCATTTGTCCATCAGTCAAATATTTTTAAAGACTACTTCAATTGTTTAGCTGACTATTTATATCTGTGTGTGGCATTGCATTAGTGTTTTACAAGAATAAATACATACAAACATAATAATGCCACATACACCATCTGATGTGTGGACACATTTCACCCCAACCAAAGTAGGCGGAGAGGATGTGTACATTTGCAAATACTGTGCAAAGAGCTACGTCAAAAATGCCACAAAGATGCAGCAGCATATAGACAAGTGCCCAATAATATGTAATTATTGCATACTTGCCAACCTTGAGACCTCCAATTTCGGGAAGTGGGGGGTGGGTGTTGGGGGCGTGGTTAAGAGGGGAGGAGTATATTTACAGCTAGAATTCACCAAGTCAAGTATTTCATACATATATATATATATATACCCCCGCGACCGCGAAGGGAATAAGCGGTAGTTAGTTAGTGAGTGAGTGAGTGAGTGAGTGAGTGAGTGAGTGAGTGGGTGGGTGGGTGGATGGATGGATGGATGGATGGATGGATGGATGGATGGATAGTGAGTGAGTGAGTGAGTGGGTGGGTGGGTGGATGGATGGATGGATGGATGGATAGTGAGTGAGTGAGTGAGTGAGTGGGTGGGTGGGTGGGTGGGTGGGTGGATGGATGGATGGATGGATGGATGTATATATATATATATATATATATACACACACACATATACATATATATATATATATATATATATATATGTATATGTATGTGTGGGAAAAAAATCACAAGACTATTGCGCTCTACTACGGTATCGAGCACTATTTTTTGGATAACCTTATTAAGACATATATATATATATATATATATATATATAAATAAAAGAAATACTTGAATTTCAGTGTTCATTTATTTACACATATACACACACATAACACTCATCTACTCATTGTTGAGTTAAGGGTTGAATTGTCCATCCTTGTTCTATTCTCTGTCACTATCTTTCTAACCATGCTGAACACCCTCTCTGATGATGCATTGCTGTGTGGCACGCACAAAAGTGCTTTCATCAAATGCACTAGATGGCAGTATTGTCCTGTTTAAGAGTGTCACAACATTGCTGTTTACGGCAGACGGACTGCTTTACTGTAGACGTTCTTTATATTGTGGGAAAGCGGACTCAGGTCCGCATGGAGCTGGAGGGGGCGTGGCCTCCAGCTCCGCCTGAATTTCGGGAGAAAATTTGTCCCGGGAGGTTTTCGGGAGAGGCGCTGAATTTCGGGAGTCTCCCGGAAAATCCGGGAGGGTTGGCAAGTATGAATTATTGTAATTACCCATTAATTCCCATATATTCCCATTAATTCCCATGGACCGTGTCCAACTTTGAATAATCAAAAAATGGTCAATATTTTCAAACTACTTGTGCTTAAATTCCTGTGGAGAGTTTCCGGTAAATTTCCGGAAACTTTCCACCCCTTTGCAACACTACTAGCAGCAAACAAACTTCACTACAATGTTTTATTTAGTTTACTTCTAAAATTTATATTAGCCATGTCACAAATGTTATTTTTGTATTGTAAAGTCGCTCATTATGAAGACCTAGGTAACGCAACTACTGTACATATTATACCTTATGGATACTGTGTTGTTCGCTTTTTATAGCTTATTATCTGTCTAATAATAACAATAATAACACACACTAAGCAAAGAGGGGTGATGATATAGCGGTAAACAAGTTGTGTCTCATTTCTTAGGGCGTTTTTTTTTTTACCACTATGTCTTGGCCCTCTGTTTCGAGGGGGGACGGCTGGGGGTAATCCTTAATCTCGTTATATGCTAATATAATGACAATAAAGTCCATTCTATTCAAAGGGTGCAGGGTTAAGCATTAAAATTGGGATTCAGCCTTAGTATTTGGTGGAAAACACCATTGTTTGCAAGCACAGAGATACCACATTTCTTGTAGTTGGTCATCACATCTTAGGAAAGACTTTTGTCTACTCCTCTTTACAGACACACTTCAAATCTGTGTCCAAATTATTTTAAATCTTCTTGCTGATTGGAGCCTATTACAGTCCTGTGCAGGTCTACAATCGTTCCCCTGAGGCCTTTTCTCAACACTTTGGTCTTGCCCAGGGTGTTGGAAGGATTTAAATAGAAGATTTGAGTTGAGCATATGAGCACTGGACTTTCCTAAAACTGTGTTTACCACATCATTTCCCCATTGTGGGATAAATACAGTATATGCTATCTAACTACAACTACTACTTATTTCCCTTAATCAAATACTAATTAATAAATAACCTTTATTTCATGTCCTTATTTCAGAATATTTTGAATCTCCTGTCTCTTTCTGATGATGAACCTACAATAAATATAATTCTGGACTGTTCATATATTAAAAAGGTACAAACATACCCTGTCCTTTGAAAAGCTACACTACTATTTGTCAGAATAATTGTATCTAAGTTATCACACAACTTTGTGTTACATTGAGTTCAGCTCGCCCGGCGAGAAGACAAAAGCTGTCTTTGATCCTACCAAGAAGAAGGCTTGTCAAACTCCACTGTGTAGGATGGGAAGCAACATGAAGGTGTTATGTTTCTAAAATCTTGACCCGAGAACTACAAAGCGGAGAGGAAGCAGGACCAGACTCCCCTCCAGGCGACCTTTTCTTTGAACTGTTTGTAATCAAAGGCGATGGCTGTTTACGACCCCCCTCCCTTAGAAACAGCTGTTGCCATGTACCGTATTTTCCGCACTATAAGGCGCACCTAAAAACCACAAATTTTCTCAAAAGCTGACAGTGCGCCTTATAACCCGGTGCGCTTTATATATGGATTAATATTAAGATTCATTTTCATAAAGTTTCGGTCTCGCAACTACGGTAAACAGCCGCCATCTTTTTTCCCCGTAGAAGAGGAAGTGCTTCTTCTTCTACGCAAGCAACCGCCAAGGTAAGCACCCGCCCCCATAGAACAGGAAGCGCTTCTTCTTCTACTGTAAGCAACCACACGCCCGCGTAGAAGAAGAAGAAGCGCGCGAATATTACGTTTCATTTCCTTTGTGTGTTTACATCTGTAAAGACCACAAAATGGCTCCTACTAAGCGACAGGGATCCGGTTCATGAAAAGACGCAATCTCTCCATCCGCACACGGATTACTATTTCACAGCAACTGCCTAAAGACTTTCAAGAAAAGCTGGCTACTTTCCGTGCATATTGTAAAAACAAGATAGCTGAAAAAAAGATCCGGCCAGAGAACATTATCAACATGGACGAGGTTCCACTGACTTTTGATATTCCTGTGAACCGCACTGTGGATACAACGGGAGCACGTACGGTGAATATTCGCACCACAGGGAATGAGAAGTCATCCTTCACTGTGGTTCTAGCTTGCCATGCTAATGGCCAGAAACTTCCACCCATGGTGATATTCAAAAGGAAGACCTTGCCAAAAGAGACCTTTCCAGCCGGCGTCATAAAAGCTAACTCGAAGGGATGGATGAAGAAAAGATGAGCGAGTGGTTAAGGTAAGTTTACGCGAAGAGGCCGGGTGGCTTTTTTCACGCAGCTCCGTCCATGTTGATATACGACTCCGTGCGCGCCCACATCACGCTGGTTTTTAATATATTATTAAAGTTTGACTGACCTATCTGACTGTTTTTTTGACATTCCTTTAGCGCAGTTAGATGCGGCTTATAACACGGGGCGTCTTATAGGTGGACAAAGTTTTGAAATATGCCGTTCATTGAAGGCGCGGCTTATAACCCAGGGCGCCTTATGGTGCGGAAAATACGGTAATCAGGGAAAGTCCAAATAAAAGAGGAGGCGTACAATCTTTCGTCAGAGCGTGTTGGAACACTGTATGAAGGTACAGGTGTACGCGCTCTCCTCAATTGAGCCACATTTAATTCTGTCTCTGTTTAATTCCTTGCTTCTTGTCTTGTTTAATAGATGTCATCAGTGTTTGAACCTGACACTATTATTAACTGGTTGCAAAAATGTGAGGGTTGTTACTTTTTTGAGATACTACATATAGACCATTACTGACAACCACATTTAAACACGATAAGACAAGTACAAATACACAACACAGAAAAAAAATACCTTGGATGAAATAATTCTGTTATCAGCAAAACGTTGAGGTATGTAGTGGCCATGCTGGGGAAAGCGGTTCGCAACGTAAATTGTCCTGGTGTCACTTTGATGGGGGGGGTCAAAGCCCTAGAAACAGCGAAACAGAGAGCCAGAGATTAAGAGAGGAACAAAATGTGGAACAGAAGACAGAACAGTAGGGGGTAAGAATAAAATACATAAAGTTATTTACATGAAACCTCAACCAGCAGGCTTCCTAAAATGCATTATGCCATACTATATTACGTTTTTCAAGTCACTTTGTTAGACAGTCTGAAAGGCTCACAATTACAGCCAGCTACAAGATTAGTCAAATATTAATTTCCACACCAGTTACACTACATATTGTCGCTTAATCACCGTTTGAATATGGGTTATGGTGGCATAAAAACACAAACAAAAATATTGACAAAAAAATTCTGAGATCCGAATAATGAGGTGTAGGGATGTCCCGATCCGATATTTGGATCGGATCGGCCGCCGATATTTGCCAAAAAATGCGTATCGGCAAGGCATGGGAAAATGCTGATCCAGATCCAGTTAAAAAAACAACAACTCCGCTTCGTGTTTTCCAACGCACCTATTTAAATAATACATTCCACTTTTCTGCTGCTCCCTAATTTCTGTTCCGCATTTTCCAGCACACCTTCAACACATCCACAGGTCTGTGGAATCTCACGCAGTTGCTTTTAGCTGCTGGCATTACACGACAGGCTCTTCTCACTCTTTCCTGTGTCTCCCTCTCACAGACAGCAAGCGCACCTTCTTACACACGTCACATACTGTCACGTCATACGTCACATACGTATACGTCCTCTCCCAGAAGAGAGGTAGCAGCATGGCTAACGTTAGCTGTGATGCTAGCGCAGCTGTGTGACCAACGTTCTCTCTAAGGTGCGCGCCTGTGCAATTGTGCACTGCTCAAACGTCCTCTGCGCATAGCAAATCTATGCCACGCACAAAATCAAATAAAAAAATAAGCGCATAACAATTTTCGACACACGGACACGACAGAGAAAACCGTTTTCGTCATCATTGTTCAAATATTGTGACGTCTGTCGAGACACTTATCTCCATTCGGTGCCACACGCCCACACCATCAAAATGCAGAGGCAAAAATTTCCAGATCAACACCGTATGAAAAAATTCGTGATTTTTTTAGTTGTGATTTCCTTCTCTGCATGAAAGTTTAAAAGTAGCATATATTAATGCAGTATGAAGAAGAATGTTTTAATGTAGACATGCAAGCCTTGAAAGACAATTTTGAAAATCAAGACTACATTTCCTGCAAATGGGTGCATTTCTACCCTATATTTTAACTTTAGATTTATTCTCATATCAAACTCTTTTGGCTGTCTTTTTGACACTTACATCCGGCGCCCCCCTCCACACCCTGGATTATAAATAATGTAAATAATTCAATGTGATTATCTTGTGTGATGACTGTATTATGATGATAGTATATATCTGATAGTATATATCTGTATCATGAATCAATTTAAGTGGACCCCGACTTAAACAAGTTGAAAAACTTATTGGGGTGTTACCATTTAGTGGTCAATTGTACGGAATATGTACTTCACTGTGCAACCTACTAATAAAAGTCTCAATCAATCAATGAAAACACATAGAATCATCATACTGCTGTGATTAGATGCATCAAGTGTTCATTCAAGGCTAAGGCAAAATATCGAGATATATATTGTGTATCGCAATATGGCCTTAAAATATCGCAATATTAAAAAAAGGCCATATCGCCCAGCCCTATTTCAATGATGCCATTTCTGTTTGTCATGTATAATTTTGTCTATTTTGTGTTTATCCTTGAATAAACAGGTCAGTTTCTTGTTACCAACCATTGTGTATTATTCAAACTCCCCTAATTCAGCTGGCTAGTTGTTATCAAGAGTACTAAAACCCTTTTCAACATGATTCTGACAACTAAGTAGGCTAAATAACTTTAAACTTTAATACATGCTCGGATAGGCCAGTATCGGTCAGTATCGGTATCGGATTGGAAGTGCAAAAACAATATCGGTATCAGATCGGAAGTGCAAAAACCTGGATCGGGACATCCCTAATGAGGTGTAACCAATCACATTAACTACAATACTGTAGTGATGGCCTTGTACAACATTGAAAAGACCACCAGTGCAGACACCAAGTGAATTGTCAAATAAAGAGTTAGTCATTCAGTTACATTTTTGGTAAAGTTACGCCAACTAGACTTAAGTACTTTTTAAAAGTGATTTTCAGACCACCGCCTGTCACGCAGTTGGCAGG
Source organism: Nerophis lumbriciformis (assembly GCF_033978685.3). Taxonomy (NCBI): domain Eukaryota; kingdom Metazoa; phylum Chordata; class Actinopteri; order Syngnathiformes; family Syngnathidae; genus Nerophis; species Nerophis lumbriciformis. Next base: position 41,896,714 of record NC_084561.2, on the reverse strand, counting down.
TTGGTGTTCCTGGCTAAAAACGTTGTGTGTATGTCCTATAATAATGTTTAGCTATAAAAACACCATAGTTAAAGGTCAATTACTTTCATGTTGCTGAAGACATTAAACATGTCCTTTAACCACGACACTTTATTTCACATTTTATTCTTTTGTCTTTTTGTTGGTTGAATAATTGAGCATAGCTACATTTCTTTTTAAAGAAGATTAGAGATTATATTTGACTTTTCTTATATTTTTTTATATGCTTTTTCTTTTTTCTTGTATCAAAACCTCTTAAATTGGTATTCTATAGAGATGTCCGATAATATCGGCAGGCAGATATTATCGGCCGATAAATGCTTTAAAATGTAATATCGGAAATTATCGGTTTCAAAAAGTAAAATTAATGACTTTTTAAAACGCAGCTGTACGGAGCGGTACATATTCGGTAAAACAAGGACGTATTGAGAGGTACAGAGCAGTTGCGTCTCCCCTCTCCCACACACAACACAGGAGTTGACGACTGCAGCATGAGAGGTTTACTAGCGACTCTTGATGACCTCATCAAACCGCCGCGAGCGCAACAACAACAAGAGTGTGTTGTTGCCGGTGCTGTAGCCGTGGCTAACAAGCGAGCTCGCTCGGTGACTGACTAACGACACCATGTCTATGGTTTGGGAGTATTTTAAAGTGTGTCTGACAAATTTGGCCCGCCGTGTAATTTCATTTGGCCCGAGGCAATATCAAAATAACATTAGAGCTGGCCCGCCGGTATTACACAGCGGCGGTGCTGCTGTAACACCGCATTCACCGCTAATACTCAAACTTGCCAACCCTCCCGATTTTCCCGGGAGACTCCCGAATTTCAGTGCCCCTCCTGAAAATCTCCCGGGGCAACCATTCTCCCGATTTCCACCCGGATAACATTATTGGAAGCGTGCCTTAAAGGCACTGCCTTCAACGTCCTCTACAACATGTCGTCACGTCCGCTTTTCCTCCATACAACCAGCGTGCCGGCCCAGTCACGTAATACAGTGGGGCAAAAAAGTATTTAGTCAGCCACCAATTGTGCAAGTTCTCCCACTTAAAATGATGACAGAGGTCTGTAATTTTCATCATAGGTACACTTCAACGGTGAGAGACAGAATGTGAAAAGAAAATCCAGGAATTCACATTGTAGGAATTTTAAAGAATTTATTTGTAAATTATGGTGGAAAATAAGTATTTGGTCAATAACAAAAATTCAACTCAATGCTTTGTAATATAACCTTTGTTGGCAATAACAGAGGTCAAACGATTACTATAGGTCTTTACCAGGTTTGCACACACAGTAGCTGGTATTTTGGCCCATTCCTCCATGTAGATCTTCTCGAGAGCAGTGATGTTTTGGGGCTGTCGCCGAGCAACACGGACTTTCAACTCCCTCCACAGATTTTCTATGGGGTTGAGGTCTGGAGACTCCAGGACTTTCAAATGCTTCTTACGGAGCCACTCCTTCGTTGCCCGGGCGGTGTGTTTGGGATCATTGTCATGCTGGAAGACACAGCCACGTTTCATCTTCAAAGCTCTCACTGATGGAAGGAGGTTTTGGCCCAAAATTTCACGATACATGGCCCCATTCATTCTTTCCTTAACACGGATCAGTCGGCCTGTCCCCTTAGCAGAAAAACAGCCCCAAAGCATGATGTTTCCACCCCCATGCTTCACAGTAGATACGGTGTTCTTGGGATGCAACTCAGTATTCTTCTTCCTCCAAACACGACGAGTTGAGTTTATACCAAAAAGTTCTATTTTGGTTTCATCTGACCACATGACATTCTCCCAATCCTCTGCTGTATCATCCATGTGCTCTCTGGCAAACTTCAGATGGGCCTGGACGTGCACTGGCTTAAGCAGGGGGACACGTCTGGCACTGCAGGATTTGATTCCCTGTCGGCGTAGTGTGTTACTGATGGTAACCTTTGTTACTTTGGTCCCAGCTCTCTGCAGGTCATTCACCAGGTCTCCCCGTGTGGTTCTGGGATTTTTGCTCACCGTTCTCATGATCATTTTGACCCCACGGGATGAGATCTTGCGTGGAGCCCCAGATCGAGGGAGATTATCAGTGGTCTTGCATGTCTTCCATTTTCTGATAATTGCTCCCACAGTTGATTTTTTCACACCAAGCTGCTTGCCTATTGTAGATTCACTCTTCACAGTCTGGTGCAGGTCTACAATTCTTTTCCTGGTGTCCTTCGACAGCTCTTTGGTCTTGGCCATAGTGGAGTTTGGAGTCTGACTGTTTGAGGCTGTGGACAGGTGTCTTTTATACAGATAGCGAGTTCAAACAGGTGCCATTAATACAGGTAACAAGTGGAGGACAGAAGAGCTTCTTAAAGAAGAAGTTACAGGTCTGTGAGAGCCAGAGATCTTCCTTGTTTGAAGTGACCAAATACTTATTTTTCAGCATAATTTACAAATAAATTATTTAAAATTCCTACAATGTGAATTCCTGGATTTTTTTTTCACATTCTGTCTCTCACAGTTGAAGTGTACCTATGATGAAAATTACAGACCTCTGTCATCATTTTAAGTGGGAGAACTTGTACAATCGGTGGCTGACTAAATACTTTTTTGCCCCACTGTATATGCAGCTTTTACACACAAACAAGTGTATGCAAGGCATACTTGGTCAATAGCCATACAGGTCACACTGAGGGTGGCCGTATAAACAACTTTAACACTGTTACAAATATGCGCCACACTGTGAACCCACACCAAACAAGAATGACAAACACATTTTGGGAGAACATCCGCACCGTAACACAACAGAACAAATACCCAGAACCCCTTGCAGCACTAACTCTTCCGGGATGCTATAATATACACCCCCCCGCTACCACTAAACCCCGCCTCCCCCCACCAAGTTAATGTTGATATTTACCTCAGAAGGCTGCAAATAGAAAAGAGGCATTCAATGTTTTATTGAAATTTTATTTAATATACCATTGATGTTTTTTCGTTTGTTTTTTGAAAGTTGCTTGTTCCATATTCAGTGAGCAAACTGAGCAATAATTAACGTTTTATTCATGCACTTTCTCTTGCTACTTCAAGGTTTGAATGTTTGATTCATTCATTATTGTTATTTTATTTTCAAATTTATTGTTAGCCTGTGGAAAATGTTTATTTTGATATTTACCTTAGAAGGCCGCAAATAGAAAAGAGGCATTACCTTTTTATTTAAATTTTATTTGATATGCCATTGATATTTTTTAATTATTATTTTTATTATTTGAAACTGGATTTTGCATGTCACTATAAAGTTATATAAGCCTTGCTGGTTCAATATTCAATGCAAAACTTGTTTGGGTCCCTATTAAAAGGTTAATTTGTTCAACCTTATTATTATTCTTCTTCTCTAGATTTTGGGGCGCTCCACCTTCCACATTTTTCACCCGATTCAAACCGTTCCAACTTCAAACTGTTCAGCCTATTCGAGAAACGCGGGGTTTTTCCTTGACAAATTCCAAAAATTCCCAGGTTTTCCACAATTCCAGGTTTTCCGGGACATTTTTCCCATTCAAAATGAATTGGCCGTTTTTCAAACTTCCACCATTTCCACATTCTTCAACCTATTCAAACCATTCCACCTTCAACACATTCCACCATTCTGGAAATTCATACTTACCTTTTTCCAAATTAAAAAAAAATTCCAGAATTCCTGGTTTTCCAAAGCCCTATTACCACCCTTTTTTCTGGCGCCTACTCCTTCCACATTTTTCAACGCATTTCAACCGTTCCACCGTCGAAAAATTCCTCTTAATCAGGACAAAAAAAACAAATTTTTTTTTTTAACTGGAAAAATTCCCGGTTTTACCGAAATTCCAGGAATTCCGTAATACCATATCTCAATTCAACATGTTACTACTTCAACATTCCTCGACCAATTTGAAAAATTTCAACATCAAGTTTTTTACCATTTTCAATAAAATTCCCGCTTTTGCCGAAATTCCCAATTTTTTTCTGAAATTCCCATTGAAATCAATGGGACATTCTTCAAAGTTCCACAACTTCCACATTTTTCATCTGATTCAAACTGTTCCTACTTATAAATATTCAGCCTGTTCAGGAATTGTGTGCTCTACTTCAACAATTACAAAAACAAATATCCCGGATTTCCCATAATTCCTTTTCTTTTGTTGTTGCATTTTCCCCATTCAAAATTAATTGGCCATTTTTCAAACTTCCACAACTCCCACATTCCTCAACCCATTCCACCATTCTGGAAATTCAAACTACCCTTTTTCCAAGTTAAAAAAAACTTTAGATTTTCCCGAAATTCCCTAATACCATCCACTATTTCAACATTTCTTGCCGATTTAAACAATTCTAACACCAACCAATTCAGCTCATTTAGGGCATTCATGCTCCTAATCATTTTCAAAAAATCCCACTTTTCCCCAAATTTCCAGGAAGTTCCAATTGAAATGAATGGGACATTTTTCCAAGTTGCACAATTCCCACATTTATCAACCTATTCAAACCATTCCAACATCAACACATTAAACTCGTTCTGGACATTCAAGCAAACACTTTCCCAAGTTCCAAACCAAATTCCGGTTTTCCTGGAAATTCAAACTCTTCAACATTCAAATCATTCCAACGTTTAAACCATTTCTACATTCAACCTACATTCCATTAACATTTCAGTTCAGCGTCAGCTCTTCAACATTCACACCATTCCAACATTCAAACTATTCTTACATTCATACTACATTCTGTTAGCATTTCAGTTCAACTTCAGCATTGGAGCATTCACACGCAATTCCTTCAGGAATTGCCTCTTCTAGTTGTGTATTTGTGTTTGAAGCCAATATTCGTGCAGTAGCAAAGGTTTGGAGTCTGACTAAATAAAAATCATTATTATGCTTATTGTTTACATTTGTACGCTTCCCTGGGTTTCTGGTCTGCCATCTTTCTCCTCAGGCTCGATAGTGTAGGGAGTTCTGCGAGCTCACTTTGCTTCATACATATACACCTACTCAGTGGCCTAGTGGTTAGAGTGTCCGCCCTGAGATCGGTAGGTTGTGAGTTCAAACCCCGGCCGAGTCATACCAAAGACTATAAAAAAATGGGACCCATTACCTCCCTGCTTGGCACTCAGCATCAAGGGTTGGAATTGGGGGTTAAATCACCAAAATGATTCCCGGGCGCGGCCACCGCTGCTGCCCACTGCTCCCCTCACCTCCCAGGGGGTGATCAAGGGTGATGGGTCAAATGCAGAGAATAATCTCGCCACACCTAGTGTATGTGACAATCATTGGTACTTTAACTTTATATATATATATGTATATATATATATATATATATATATATATATATATATATATATATATATATACATACACATTTACATACATATGTACATATAAACGTATATATGTACACATATATAATTATATACGAGGATGTCGTCGTGGCTTGTGCAGCCCTTTGAGACACTTGTGATTAAGGGTTAAATAAATAAACTTTGATTGATTGATTGATATATATATAAACACACACACATATATAATTATATGTGTACACATATATAATTATATATGTATACATATACACACACACACACACACGTACATATTTACACACACACGCATATATATATATATGTGTGTCTGGAGCGTAGTCAGCATGTCTGTGACGTGGATGTAACTTTAATGCATCACAGATACACCAGCAGACAGCTATCTAAAAATGTGCAAATATTAAGCGGACAGTGACGGCGCTGAAGGAAAGAAGGAAGTAAAGTCCAACTGTAGCAGCAGCACCAGGGGATATCAAGGGACAGAGTCTCTAAACCTGAGTACAGTCTACAATAACACCAAAAAAAGATGCTGCATTTGTTGTTGGTCATTTTTAATACAAACATTAAAAGTGTCTAGACACTTGAAAAATTCTCAACAAAGTACTAGGCAGCAACAATTAAAAATATGGCAAAATTATATATATGTTAATACTAGTTAATAACAGATTTGTTTTTAAATGTAAATATACATATTTTTTAGCCTTTTTAAAGAAAATCATATCATCACAGCAGATAATGCAAATGACGCAATGACGTCATGGTGACCACCACAGGTATCTTGGCAATCTCGGGGAAACCCCGTACAGTGTTTATCACATACATAAATGTATTGAAATTGTGTGACAATATCTGCCCTGTTCCTGTGGTAGAACACATTTTGGCAGAGAGAGAAATAACATTTAGATTTAGTGAATGTCGTAAAGCGTAATGTGGCCCATACAAACTGCTCCTTGGTTAGTCAAGTCACCGTTTTAGATATTCAGCGGGTGCGAGTGGCTTAAAATTGGGCTTTGGTCACAAAAGCAGAAGAAAACAAACCCACAACAGCCCCAATATGGTGGACAGTAAAGTTAAACTGAAATCAACTTAAAAGCATGGACTCACTTTGTCTTTAATAGTGTGGAAGGTACAAAGCTGGATAAAGACTTTTCAGTATGTACCTATTTTTAGACTATTATTAGGCACACTTAAAAGGATTTCATTTTCACAAAAATCGACAGAGCGCCTAATAACCCGGTGCGCCTAATGTACGGATATATTCTGTGCTTACCGACCTCAAAGCAAATTTATTTGGTACAAATCAAATCAAATCAAATCAAATCAACTTTATTTATAGAGCACATTTCAAATTTACCACAGGGGTAGCCAAAGTGCTGTACAATGAGCAGGTTAAAAGATAAAACGAGTACCGAGCAAACACAACACAACACAAACAGAACACGATAAAAAATAAATAATTAAAATAGAATTAATAAAAACATAAAAACAGGATCACAGCAGGTGTATTATGGAGCGCCATTGCAGGATGGATATCACTCAGTGTTAAAAGCCATGGAATAAAAGTATGTTTTTAAGAGAGATTTAAAAACAGGAAGAGAGGAGGCTTGTCTAACACTCAGGGGTAGGTCGTTCCAGAGCTTGGGAGCAGCAACGGCGAAAGCTCTGTCACCTCTAAGCTTCAGCCTTGTGTCAGGGACCGTCAACAGCAGATCTTAAGGATCGGGTGGGGCAGTAAGGCTGAAGGAGGTCGGAGAGATATGTTGGCGCGAGGTTGTTTAGACATTTAAAAACAAATAAAAGGAGTTTAAAATGTATTCGGTAACGCACAGGGAGCCAGTGAAGGGACGCTAAAATAGGGGTGATGTGCTCACGTCTGCGGGTCTGTGTTAGCAGACGAGCAGCAGAGTTCTGCACGAGCTGCAGGCGGGCGAGGGAGGCCTGGCTAATGCCTACATACAGGGCATTACAATAATCAAGACGAGTCGAGATAAAAGCGTGGATTAATTTCTCAAGATCATGTCTTGATAGAAGCGGTTTCACTTTCGCTATTTGGCGTAATTGATAAAAGCTTTTTTGAACGACGCTGCTGATTTGTTTTTCGAATTTAAAATCTGAGTCAAACTTTACCCCCAGGTTTGTGACAGAGTCGCTGAGATACGGGGTCAGAGTGCCGAGGTCAACGTTGGGGGAGGGAGAGCGACTTGGACCGAACAACATAACTTCTGTTTTATCTTCATTTAGGCTCAGGAAGTTAGCTGAAAGCCAGACTTTGATGTCGTGCAGGCAGTCAATAAGACGTTGAACCGTGTTATTTTGTGCCATGGGAAAATAAATCTGGCAATCATCGGCATAAAAATGAAATGCAATACTGTACTTCCTAAAAATAGAACCAAGGGGGAGAAGGTAAAGCGCAAATAAAATTGGGGCAAGGATTGAGCCCTGGGGGACCCCATGTGGTAAAGGAGCTGTGGACGACATAAAACTGTCTACTTTTACACAAAAACTCCTGTCGGTTAGGTACGACCGGAACCAGTTGAGGGCGGCGCCCTTAATGCCCACACAGTTCTCAAGACGAGTGATTAAGGTGGCGTGGTCGACAGTGTCGAACGCAGCAGACAGATCTAAAAGCACCAGGACAACATATTTACCAGAATCAGTGGACAGGAGGATATCGTTAAAAACTTTTAGAAGCGCTGACTCTGTGCTGTGGAGGGCTTTAAAACCGGACTGGAACAGCTCAGTGATACCATTATCCTCTAAGAAGGGCAACAACTGACTGTAGACAACCTTCTCTAATATTTTGGAAATGTATGGAAGATTAGAGATAGGTCTGAAGTTAGAGAGGAGAGAGGGGTCGAGGCTTGGTTTTTTAAGTAGATACAAGTACAAGTACAAGTACAAGGTCTAAAGAGAAGTGTGACGAGTAGCCTAAGCCCCGTTTCAGCCACACTAAACCGTCGTTTAAGGTCCCCCTCCTCGGACAAATTTTTACACGGGTAATTGCTTTTAACGTCGCTTGGAATTATTTGATAAGTACACTGAGTTCGTAACAAGGTCAAATAAAGTTTTAAAGGGGAACATTATCACAATTTCAGAAGGGTTAAAACCATTAAAAATCAGTTCCCAGTGGCTTATTTTATTTTTCGAAGTTTTTTTCAAAATTTTACCCATCACGCAATATCCCTAAAAAAAGCTTCAAAGTGCCTGATTTTAACCATCGTTATATACACCCGTCCATTTTCCTGTGACGTCACACAGTGATGCTAACACAAACAAACATGGCGCATAGAACAGCAAGCTATAGCGACATTAGCTCGGATTCAGACTCGGATTTCAGCGGCTTAAGCGATTCAACAGATTACGCATGTATTGAAACGGATGGTTGTAGTGTGGAGGCAGGTAGCGAAAACGAAATTGAAGAAGAAACTGAAGCTATTGAGCCATATCGGTTTGAACCGTATGCAAGCGAAAACGACACGACAGCCAGCGACACGGGAGAAAGCGAGGACGAATTCGGCGATCGCCTTCTAACCAACGATTGGTATGTGTCTGTTTGGCATTAAAGGAAACTAACAACTATGAACTAGGTTTACAGCATATGAAATACATTTGGCAACAACATGCACTTTGAGAGTGCAGACAGCCCATTTCAGGCGCGCTAAGAACATATATTTTTCCACGATTAACCATACCTAAATAGACACAAAATACTGCATTACACAAGACTACCCAAATGTACTCGAATGATTGAAAAAATTAAATGTTTTTAAGCTAAATTATTGGTAAACACAGTTTATGTATACTAATTTACGTAAAACCGCGAGTAATGAATAAAGTTTTCATCAATTAATATATTCTGTAGACGTACCCTCATCCGCTCTCTTTTCCTGAAAGCTGATCTATCCAGTTTTGGAGTTGATGTCAGCATCTGCTTTGAGTGTCGCAGGATATTCCCACATTCTTGCCATCTCTGTCGTAGCATAGCTTTCGTCGGTAAAGTGTGCGGAACAAACGACTGACCATTTCGTCGGCTTTCCCCACAGCCTCGTATTTTGAACAAATTTCGTCCAATTTCTTGCCACTTTCGCATCTTTGGGCCACTGGCGCAACTTGAATCCGTCCCTGTTCGTATTGTTACACCCTCCGACAACACACCGACGAAAGTGAGAAAATGGCGGATTGCTTCCCGATGTGACGTCACAACGTGACGTCATCGCTCCGAGAGCGAATAATAGAAAGGCGTTTAATTGGCCAAAATTCACCCATTTAGAGTTCGGAAATCGGTTAAAAAAATATATGGTCTTTTTTCTGCAACATCAAGGTATATACTGACGCTTACATAGGTCTGGAGATAATGTTCCTCTTTAAGAAAAACTTTTGCGGCAGACCAAGAGTGTAATTAAAATGAACCTAAATGATGAAGACAATTTAGCTGCATGGGGTGGTTCAAACTAATTGACCTAATACAAAGTGGCAGATACTGTTTTAATGGACATAAAGTCCCAAGAAAGTAGGGTCAGAAATAAGGCATGCACCATTCCTTGCACAATCTGATGAACATGAAGCTGAACAAGAGGTAAATGATATACAGATGTGACTTAAATTCAAGTATAAGTGCATGGATCAGATTAGAGGCCGCCAACCATTGAAGCAAGTAAAGATGTTTAATGTTTAATTCCTTTTCCACCCCTGGTTAAAAATATACCCCTCTGCTTTTCCAACAAAAAATATCCGGATAAACAATGTTCCACAGGAACTAATTTAGTTCCTAAGTAGCAAGGTAGTACTTTGGAAAGTTCCTGATAAACTTTTGAGGGGCGAGCTGTGCTGTCAAGCGCTGATTGGTTGTACACAGTTGGGGCTAAAACTTTGTATCAAAAATGTCAGCAGCCATTAGAGTATGCAGGGAACCAGGGCTTACCCCACATGTAATTGATTGTGGTGCAATGCCATGGCAAAATAAAAGCCCACACACCTTAAAAATGAGGGCATTTTACATAAAAACTGGTGTTGTCCCGATACCAACATTTTGGTAACGGTACTGGTACCAATACTTGATGGGGACCCTGGGACCCAGTTTTGAAGATTCCTAGCGCCAACAATGTATTATACACAAATATAGAAAAAACTAGCGGCAGCGGTAAAGTTTAGATCCATGAAGGAAAGAAGAAAGTGAATGAATGTTTATAACTGAATACATTTACATAAAAATAGTTTAGATCCAAAAAGGAAAGAAGAAAGTGAATGAATGTTTATACCTGAATACATTTACATAAAAAATAGTTTTCTTTTGTATTTTTTTTTAAATTAATTAAGTAACATACCTGCCAACTTTTGAAATCAGAAAAACCTAGTAGCCAGGGTCCAGGGGCCACAGGCCCCGGTAGGTCCAGGACAAAGTCCTGGTGGGGGGTTCCTTCGCCCCCCGACGCAAAATGATTATTAGCATTCAGACTGGTTAAAATGTTGCTAAAACCATCACTTTTCTATCAGTCACAGTGACTTTTCAAAACAAAAATATTACAGCAAAAATCATATGGGTTGATTGACATGTTTATTCTGTAAGCTAACTTCAATAGTTTGAAATTATTTTGACAGTTAATGCCAGTTATCCTGTCAACCTTTCACAAGACTTCAATTTGTTAATTGAAAGTATAAACAGTATAAACACTTTTTACAGTAAACAAATTGTAAAACAGTACTAAACAATTCCATTAAAAAAAAATTGGGTGTCATTATTAACTTTCTGTCCAAGCTTGTATAATCTACTGCCTTGTTCAATTGTAAAAAATATTCTGTGCCTAAAATTCACATTTCTATCACAATTATCATACTGTAAACATGGTAAGCTAACTTCATTAAAATTAATAGTCCTGTCAATAGCATGGAATTACAATTCAAATGTAGTTTTTTTGTAAGCCTTTCAAAAGAATTCAAAATGTGAAAAATTAATGAAAATTAATTTAAGCCATCAGACACTTGAAAAGTGGCACATCACATCTCTAATGTAATCATTTGAACTTTTCAACAGAAATAGCACTGCAAAAATATTAAGGACATACTTCTGTATTTTGGTAGTTATGCTGTCAACATTTAACAAGATTTCTTCAACTTGGACTTGAAAGCATAAATAGTATAAACACTTTTAACAGTATAACAGTACTAAACAATTCCAATAGATAACATTGGTGTCATTACCTTTTTGTGGCTAAAATCCAAATTTAGCAACGGCATTAGACTTGTGTTTTTTTGTCCCAACGTGGTCTTTTACATCGCTAATTCCTCCGTGTCCGATCGAAAAATCTTGTCTGCACAAGGTGCAATTCGCGTAGTTTTCACCCTTTTTGGAACGGATAATTATTCCCGGATAGGCTTTTGAATATTCTTCACGGAATGACTGCAGTTTTCTTTTCGGTTTAAGACTCGTTTGCGATTTTTCTCCGGCTGATTCCATGATCGTTCGCTCGTTTGGAAACAATGGGCAACAGGTGCCTCGTGCTTGGCAGCGGTGCTATAAATAGCCTCGCGCAAGGCATTCGAAATGGCTCGATAGGAAGTTACGGGAAGCAGTGTCGATTGTGATTGTTGTTACGCGATTTCGTGAATAAAACTTTAAAAAAAAAAAAAAAAATTTAATTAATGAAAAACCGTATTTTTTATCACTGCAACCGTAACCCGGAATAGGTTGATGAAAACCGTACTAATTACGGGAAAACTGGAGTAGTTGGCAGGTATGAAGTAATGTTTATGACAACCTTTTTCCAAAACACAATATAGCATGTGAGATACAGCGGCATAATGCATACATTTATCATTTGTTTTCAAAACGCTTACAAAAAAGTGGGACCCCATAAATTTACTGTGGGACCCCATTTTTATGACTTGATGGGGTCCCTGGGACCCCGTTTTGAAGATTCCTAGCGCCAACACTGTATTAAATACAAATATAGAAAAAAATAGCGGCAGCGGTAAAGTTTAGATCCATGAAGGAAAGAAGAAAGTGAATGAATGTTTATAACTGAATACATTTACATAAATATGTGTTTTCTTTTGTCCATCCATCCATAAAACAGAATCCATCCTGTTTGGGTCCCACATCAACCTTAAGAAAGTCAATGACTTCACTATAAAAGTGGGTGACATTGTTATCACCAGGAAAGACGAGGTCACCTACCTAGGTTCCATTCTAGAGGCTAATCTTTCCTGTGATAAAATGGCAACCAAGGTAATCAAAAAGGTCAACCAACGAACGAGATTTCTCTATAGAATCTCCTCTCTGGTCAACAAAAGCACCTTGAGGGTTCTGGCGGGAACTCTCGTTCAACCCTTTTTCGATTACGCATGCACCTCCTGGTACCCTAGCACCTCCAAAACCCTCAAATCTAGACTCCAAACATCCCAGAACAAGCTAGTCAGATTACTTCTAGACCTCCACCCCAGATCCCACCTCACTCCTACCCACTTCTCCAAAGTGGGCTGGCTCAGGGTGGAGGACAGAGTAAAACAACTTGCACTGAGCCTAGTCTATAAAATCCGCTACACCTCCCTGATACCGAAGTACATGTCAAACTGCTTCCTTAACGTAAATGACCACCATAACCACAACACCAGGGGGAGCTCCACTAACTACGTTAAACCCAGATTCCGATCTAACAAAGGTCTTAACTCATTCTCTTTCTATGCCACATCAATGTGGAATGCGCTCCCAACAGGTATAAAAGAAAGTGCATCTCTATCCTCCTTCAAAACCGCACTAAAAGTACACCTCCAGGCAACTTCAACCCTAAACTAACACCCTCCCCGGATTGTTGTTAAAGGGGAACATTATCACCAGACCTATGTAAGCGTCAATATATACCTTGATGTTGCAGAAAAAAGACCATATATTTTTTTAACCGATTTCCGAACTCTAAATGGGTGAATTTTGGCGAATTAAACGCCTTTCTATTATTCGCTCTCGGAGCGATGATGTCACAACGTGACGTCACATCGGGAAGCAATCCGCCATTTTCTCAAACACCGAGTCAAATCAGCTCTGTTATTTTCCGTTTTTTCGACTGTTTTCCGTACCTTGGAGACATCATGCCTCGTCGGTGTGTTGTCGGAGGGTGTAACAACACCAACAGGGACGGATTCAAGTTGCACCAGTGGCCCAAAGATGCCAAAGTGGCAAGAAATTGGACGTTTGTTCCGCACACTTTACCGACGAAAGCTATGCTACGACAGAGATGGCAAGAATGTGTGGATATCCTGCGACACTCAAAGCAGATGCATTTCCAACGATAAAGTCAAAGAAATCTGCCGCCAGACCCCCATTGAATCTGCCGGAGTGTGTGAGCAATTCAGGGACAAAGGACCTCGGTAGCACGGCAAGCAATGGCGGCAGTTTGTTCCCGCAGACGAGCGAGCTAAACCCCCTGGATGTCTTGGCTCACACCGTCCCTTATGCCACCGAAGATGATCAAGAGAAGAATATCGACCCTAGCTTCCCTGGCCTGCTGACATCAACTCCAAAACTGGACAAATCAGCTTTCAGGAAAAGAGAGCGGATGAGGGTATGTCTACAGAATATATTAATTGATGAAAATTGGGCTGTCTGCACTCTCAAAGTGCATGTTGTTGCCAAATGTATTTCATATGCTGCAAACCTAGTTCATAGTTGTTAGTTTCCTTTAATGCCAAACAAACACGTACCAATCGTTGGTTAGAAGGCGATCGCCGAATTTGTCCTCGTTTTCTCCCGTGTCGCTGGCTGTCGTGTCGTTTTCGCTTGCATACGGTTCAAACCGATATGGCTCAATAGCTTCAGTTTCTTCTTCAATTTCGTTTTCGCTACCTGCCTCCACACTACAACCATCCGTTTCAATACATGCGTAATCTGTTGAATCGCTTAAGCCGCTGAAATCCGAGCTAATGTCGCTATAGCTTGCTGTTCTATGTGCCATGTTTGTTTGTGTTGGCATCACTATGTGACGTCACAGGAAAATGGACGGGTGTATATAACGATGGTTAAAATCAGGCACTTTGAAGCTTTTTTTAGGGATATTGCGTGATGGGTAAAATTTTGAAAAAAACTTCGAAAAATAAAATAAGCCACTGGGAACTGATTTTTAATGGTTTCAACCCTTCTGAAATTGTGATAATGTTCCCCTTTAATAATCAAATGTAAACAATAAAATGCAGATATTTTTCTTATGCCTTCTGATCTCTCTCTCTCTCTCTATGTCCACTACTTGCTGTACATATCCTACCAAGTCAGACCTACACTGTTTCAATATCCATTTCTCTGTTCTCAATTGTTGATGACTGATGATAACAACCAAACCTAAACCCCCCCCCACACACACACACCGAATTGTAAATAATGTAAATAATTCAATGTATACACCCTGATGATTATCTTGTGTGATGACTGTATTATGATGATAGTATATATGATAGTATACATCTGTATCATGAATCAATTTAAGTGGACCCCGACTTAAACAAGTTGAAAAACTTATTGGGGTGTTACCATTTAGTGGTCAATTGTACGGAATATGTACTTCACTGTGCAACCTACTAATAAAAGTCTCAATCAATCAATCAATCAAAACACATAGAATCATCATACTGCTGTGATGATATGCATCAAGTGTTCATTCAAGGCTAAGGCAAAATATCGAGATATATATTGTGTATCGCAATACGGCCTTAAAATATCGCAATATTAAACAAAGGCCATATCGCCCAGCCCTAGTTCAATGATGCCATTTTTGTTTGTTTGTCATGTATAATTTTGTCTATTTTGTGTTTATCCTTGAATAAACAGGTCAGTTTCTTGTTACCAACCATTGTGTCTTATTCAAACTCCCCTAATTCAGCTGGCTAGTTGTTATCAAGAGTACTAAAACCCTTTTCAACATGATTCTGACAACTAAGTAGGCTAAATAACTTTAAACTTTAATACATGCTCGGATAGGCCAGTATCGGTGTCGGTCAGTATCGGTATCGGATCGGAAATGCAAAAACAATATCGGTATCGGATCGGAAGTGCAAAAACCTGGATCGGGACATCCCTACTCAGGACATTCGTATTGTGAGGCAGATGCACTAACCCCTCTTCCACCGTGCTGCCCAAGTCTCAATCAATCAATCCATTTTCTACCGCTTGTCCCTTTCGGGGTCGCGGGGGTGCTGGAGCCTATCTCAAAAATGAATTAAGTAACGTTTATGACAACCTTTTTCCAAAACACAATATAGAATGCAGAGGTGGGTAGTAACGCGCTACATTTACTCCGTTACATCTACTTGAGTAACTTTTGGGATAAATTGTACTTCTAAGAGTAGTTTTAATGCAACATACTTTTACTTTTACTTGAGTATATTTATCGAGAAGAAACGCTACTTTTACTCCGCTACTTTTATATACATTCTGCTCGCTACTCGCTACTAATTTTTATCGATCTGTTAATGCACGCTTTGTTTGTTTTGGTCTGTCAGACAGACCTTCATAGTGCCTGCGTTTCAACAAATACAGTCACTGGTGACGTCCACTCCGTTCCACCAATCAGATGCAGTCACTGGTGACGTTGGACCAATCAAACAGAGCCAGGGGTCACATGACCTGACTTAAACAAGTTGAAAAACGTATTCGGGTGTTACCATTTAGTGGTCAATTGTACGGAATATGTACTGTACTGTGCAATCTACTAATGAAAGTTCCAATCAATCAATCAAAAGTGTGAAGGAAAAAAGACCCTTTTTTATTTCAACCGTACATCCTGTCAAAAGCCTAAAGACTGACTTGTTCCTGTCATGATTATTAGCATTCAGACAGGTTAAAATGCTGCTAAAACCATCACTTTTCTATCAGTCACAGTGACTTTTCAAAACAAAAATATTACCGGTACAGCAAAAATCATATGGGTTGATTGACATGTTTATTCTGTAAGTAACTTCAATAGTTTGAAATTATTTTGACAGTTAATGCCAGTTATCCTGTCAACCTTTCACAAGACTTCAATTTGTTAATTGAAAGTATAAACAGTATAAACACTTTTTACAGTAAACAAATGGTAAAACAGTACTAAACAATTCCATTAAAAAAAAAATTGGTGTCATTAACTTTCTGTCCAAGCTTGTATAATCTCCTGCCTTGTTCAATTGTATAAAATATTATGTGCCTAAAATTCACATTTCTATCACAATTATCATACTGTAAACATGGTAAGCTAACTTCATTAAAATTAATAGTCCTGTCAATAGCATGGAATTACAATTCAAATGTAGTTTTTTTGTAAGCCTTTCAAAAGAATTCAAAATGTGAAAAATTAATGAAAATTAATTTAAGCCATCAGACACTTGAAAAGTGGCACATCACATCTCTAATGTAATCATTTTAACTTTTCAACAGAAATAGCACTGCAAAAATATTAAGGACATACTTCTGTATTTTGGTAGTTATGCTGTCAACATTTAACAAGATTTCTTCAACTTGGACTTGAAAGCATAAATAGTATAAACACTTTTAACAGTATGTCGTGCTGTGAAATACAGCCGACAGGATTGCGCACCAAACACGAAGCAAGGCCAAAGTGCATGCATGCTGCAGGAGAACAAAGGACTTCTTTCATTTAAGGTTTGTGATAAACCATCAAACTCATTCGTTAAAAGGACTCTATAGTAATATAAAGCGAATTCTTCTGGACATTATCATGCAAGAAAAGTTTATTTTTGGGACCGCGATCACCGCGCAATGATTTTTAAAGGTTGCATTACAAACATTTAACTGTCCCATGTGATCAGCCAGTGCGATTGGAAGTCCATGCTCAATTATTGCCTCCGTAAATAAAACTTCGGCATTTATCACATCCAAAGAATCTGTTTGGGCGACGAAAAACGTTGAAAGTTTTCCACTTGTATCGCTAGCAACGGCATTAGACTTGTGTTTTTTTTGTCCCAACGTGGTCTTTTACATCGCTAATTCCTCCGTGTCCGATCGAAAAATCTTGTCTGCACAAGGTGCAATTCGCGTAGTTTTCACCCTTTTTGGAACGGATAATTATTCCCGGATAGGCTTTTGAATATTCTTCACGGAATGACTGCAGTTTTCTTTTCGGTTTAAGACTCGTTTGCGATTTTTCTCCGGCTGATTCCATGATCGTTCGCTCGTTTGGAAACAATGGCAACTGGTGCCTCGTGCTTGGCAGCGGTGCTATAAATAGCCTCGCGCATGGCATTCGGAATGGCTCGATAGGAAGTTACGGGAAGCAGTGTCGATTGTCATTGTTGTTACGCGATTTCGTGAATACAACTTTTTTTTAAATATATTTTTTTAATTAATGAAAAACCGTATTTTTTATCACTGCAACCGTAACCCGGAATAGGTTGATGAAAACCGTACTAATTACGGGAAAACCGGAGTAGTTGGCAGGTATGATGTCTTTGGAGGTGGGAGGAATCCGGAGTACCCGTAGGGAACCCACGCAGCCACGGAGAGAACATGCAAACTCCACACAGAAAGATCCCGAGCCCGGGATTGAACCCAAGACTACCCAGGACCTTCGTATTGTGAGGCAGATGCACTAACCCCTCACCACCGTGCTGCCCAAGTCTCAATCAATCAATCCATTTTCTACCGCTTGTCCCTTTCGGGGTGGTGGGGGGTGCTGCATGGAGCCTATCTCAAAAATGAATTAAGTAACGTTTATGACAACCTTTTTCCAAAACGCAATATAGATTGTGAGATATAACAGGATAATGCATACATTTATCATCAGTTTTCAAAACGATTACAAAAAAGTGGGACCCCATTTTTATGACTTGATGGGGACCCCGTTTTTGAAAATTCCTAGCGCCAACACTGCATTTGTTCCTGCTCATTCTACAACACAATATATAAAACAAGCAAAGCAGCAGAAACGGAACAAAAGTAAAGACTTGTTTTAACCAAGTTAGACCCCAACCAACTCCTAACTGACATGGTAAAGTCAAAACAAAACGTGTGTTGAGTGAGCACAAACTTGTCCAACTGGAAACCAAAGGACATTTTCACAAACTTTACCACGTCGTATAAATGTTTATTTTACCCCCGGTGTCTTTAATTTGAATTAACGCGTTTAAGTCTGGAAGCTGTGCTGTCTGCTAATCTTAGGACATACTTGACAATTCTTTTGACAACAGTTAGCTGGCAAAGCTAGCGAACAAAATGTCGGAAATAAAAGTTCGCCCACATTTTTTCTGAAGCTGCTGCAAGCTTCGATTATGGCGAAAACACCGCGAGAAAGTTGCGATATTTACCAGCTGCTGTCGTATCCATCGTAGCATCCTTGCAAACAAAATACGTTGGAAGCAGCCAGAAGAGTCGCTAGCCACCACTAGCTGCTAGCTAGTCCCGTATAAAACCGTCCCAAAACATAAATGTATCCCTTCCGAAGGCAACTCTTCCCCGGGTCGCATTACGCCACACGGTCACACGGCGTCGTTGTCCGGGTAATGACCAGCGTCTCTTCCCATTTTGTGGAAATATTAGACAAACGCTCCACTGTAAAAGTGACAGACGCCTGGCCAGGAAGTCCCAGCAAGCTACGCTACATCTCTGCAGTGTGTGTGTGCGCGCATGTGTGCGTGTGCGCGTGCGTGCGTGTGTGTGTGTGTGTGTGCTGGATACGGCACAGCAGCGCCCCCTGTTGGTAATTGAAAAGACACTTTTAAAGAACATCATGTCATGGCTGTCTTGAGTTTCCAATCATTTCTACAACTCTTATTTTTTTGTGATAGAGTGATTGGAGCACATACTTGTTGGTCACAAAAAACATTCATGAAGTTTGCTTCTTTTATGAATTTATTATGGGTCTACTGAAAATGGGTCAAAAGTATCCATCCATCCATCCATCTTCTTCCGCTTATCCGAGGTCGGGTCGCGGGGGCAGCAGCCTAAGCAGGGAAGCCCAGACTTCCCTCTCCCCAGCCACTTCGTCCAGCTCTTCCTGTGGGACCCCGAGGCGTTCCCAGGCCAGCCGGGAGGCATAGTCTTCCCAACGTGTCCTGGGTCTTCCCCGTGGCCTCCTACCGGTCGGACATGCCCGAAACACCTTCCTAGGGAGGCGTTCGGGTGGCATCCTGACCAGATGCCCGAACCACCTCATCTGGCTCCTCTCGATGTGGAGGAGCAGCGGTTTTACTTTGAGCTCCCCCCGGATGACAGAGCTTCTCACCCTATCTCTAAGGGAGAGCCCTGCCACCCGGCGGAGGAAACTCATTTCGGCCGCTTGTACCCGTGATCTTGTCCTTTCGGTCATGACCCAAAGCTCATGACCATAGGTGAGGATGGGAACGTAGATCGACCGGTAAATCGAGAGCTTTGCCTTCCGGCTCAGCTCCTTCTTCACCACAACGGATCGATACAGCGTCCGCATTACTGAAGACGCCGCACCGATCCGCCTGTCGATCTCACGATCCACTCTTCCCCCACTCTTCCCCAAGACTCCGAGGTACTTGAACTCCTCCACTTGGGGCAAGATCTCCTCCCCAACCTGGAGATGGCACTCCACCCTTTTCCGGGAGAGAACCATGGACTCGGACTTGGAGGTGCTGATTCCCATCCCAGTCGCTTCACACTCGGCTGCGAACCGATCCAGTGAGAGCTGAAGATCTTGGCCGGAGGAAGCCATCAGGACCACATCATCTGCAAATAGCAGTGACCTAATCCTGCAGCCACCAAACCAGATCCCCTCAACGCCCTGACTGCGCCGAGAAATTCTGTCCATAAAGGTTATGAACAGAATGGGTGACAAAGGGCAGCCTTGGCGGAGTCCAACCCTCACTGGAAACGTGTCCGACTTACTGCCGGCAATGCGGACCAAGCTCTGACACTGATTATACAGGGAGGGAACTGCCACAATAAGACAGTCCGTTACCCCATACTCTCTGAGCACTCCCCACAGGACTTCCCGGGGTACACGGTCGAATGCCTTCTCCAAGTCCACAAAGCACATGTAGACTGGTTGGGCAAACTCCCATGCACCCTCAAGGACCCTGCCGAGAGTATAGAGCTGGTCAAAAGTATACATACAGCAATGTTAATGTCCCTTGGCAAGTTTACCTGCAATAAGGCGCTTTTGGTAGCCATCCACCAGCTTCTGCTTGAATTTTTGACCACTCCTCTTGACAAAATTGGTGCATTTCAGCTAAATGTGTTGGTTTTCTGACATGGACTTGTTTCTTCAGCATTGTCCACACGTTTAAGTCAGGACTTTGGGAAGGCCATTCTAAAACCTTCATTCTAGCCTGATTAAGCCATTCCTTTACCACTTTTGACGTGTGTTTGGGGTCATTGTCCTGTTGGAACACCCAACTGCGCCCAAGACCCAACCTTCGGGCTGATGATTTTAGCTTGTCCTGAAGAATTTGGAGGTAATCCTCCTTTTTCATTGTCCCATTTACTCTCTGTAAAGCACCAGTTCCATTGGCAGCAAAACAGGCCCAGAGCATAATACTACCACCACCATGCTTAACGGTAGGTATGGTGTTCCTGGGATTAAAGGCCTCACCTTTTCTCCTCCAAACATATTGCTGGGTATTGTGGCCAAACAGCTCCATTTTTGTTTCATCTGACATTACATGGACAAAGATAAGACCTTCTGGAGGAAAGTTCTGTTTGGTTTTCTGACATTGACTTGTTTCTTCAGCATTGCCCATATAACTTATACTATAGAGCGTTTTCTATTGGGGCTCCAGTACTATGGAATGCCCTCCCGGTAACAATTAGAGATGCTACCTCAGTAGAAGCATTTAAGTCCCATCTTAAAACTCATTTGTATACTCTAGCCTTTAAATAGACCCCCCTGTTAGACCAGTTGATCTGCCGTTTCTTTTCTTTTCTCCTCTGCTCCCCTCTTCCTTGTGGAGGGGGGGGGGGGGGGGGGGGCACAGGTCCGGTGGCCATGGATGAAGTGCTGGCTGTCCAAAATCGGGACCCGGGGTGGACCGCTCGCCTGTGCATCGCCTGGGAACATCTCTGCACTGCTGACCCCGTCTCCGCTCGGGATGGTGTCCTGCTGGCCCCACTATGGACTGGACTCTTACTATTATGTTGGATCCACTATGGACTGGACTCTCACAATATTATGTCAGACCCACTCGACATCCATTGCTTTCGGTCTCCCCTAGAGGGGGGGGGGGGGGTTACCCACATATGCGGTCCTCTCCAAGGTTTCTCATAGTCATTCACATCGACGTCCCACTGGGGTGAGTTTTTCCTTGCCCTTATGTGGGCTTTGTACCGAGATTGTCGTTGTGGCTTGTGCAGCCCTTTGAGACACTTGTGATTTAGGGCTATATAAATAAACATTGATTGATTGATTGATTGAACTTTCCTCTGGGTCTTATCTTTGTCCATGTGATGGTAGGTAGGTGGGTAGTTGAATGGATGGATGGATATAGCTAGATAAATATTCATATGTGTGATAATTTGGACAACAACTAAATATATATTTGTGTTTTTCTCAGCTGTATACTGTATCCAGTAGAAGCAGAAATGGCATCTTTGAAAGACAGATTGACTCAGTAAATCCTGTGTTTAATCTGCTATCTGTCTGTGTTTGTATGCGAGTCCTCAGATCAGCCGTTCTTCCCATGTGACTGCCAGAGTAATCCTTATTAAACGGATTTATATAACTCTATAAACCTCTATGACAGCAATGGACATTATTTTTTAGTAAATAGGTTTTTTTTTTAGAGACCGAAAGTCTCTTTGGCAGGTCGTCCTGCAAAAAAAAGCTATTATACATCTACCTGGAAGGAGGACATCTCGTGGGTTCTTAACCTTTTTGACCTCGGGGCCCAACTTTTCCACTGCAGAGAGCCCCGGGGCCCGCTCAATTATTAACACTTTTTGCAGCTATTACAGCTTCAACTCTTCTGGGAAGGCTGTCCACAATGTTGCGGAGTGTGTTTATAGGAATTTTCCACCATTCTTCCGAAAGCGCATTGGTGAGGTCACACACTGATGTTAGTCGAAAAGGCCTCCGTTCTAATTCATCCCAAAGGTGTTCTATCGGGTTCAGGTCAGGACTCTGAGCAGGCCAGTCAAGTTCATCCACACCAGACTCTGTCATCCACGTCTTTATGGACCTTGCTTTGTGCACAGTCATGTTGGAAGAAGAAGGGGCCCACTCCAAACTGTTCCCACAAGGTTGGGAGCATGGAATTGTCCAAAATGTTTAAGTATCCTGGAGCATTCAAAGTTCCTTTCACTGGAACTAAAACAACACCATTAGGATACCTGATTCTGATCATTTGGATGGGTGGCCAAATACTTTTGGCAATATAATGTAGGTGGGACTTCCCGGTAAGGTCTATTCGGGTGTACTGGAGAGGAGGATACACCGGATAGTCGAACCTCGGATTCAGGAGGAACACTGTGGTTTTCGTTCTGGTCGTGGAACTGTGGACCAGCTCTATACTCTCGGCAGGGTCCTTGAGGGTGCATGGGAAGTTTGCCCAACCAGTCTACATGTGCTTTGTGGACCTGGAGAAGGCATTCGACCGTGTCCCTTGGGAAGTTCTGTGGGGAGTGCTCAGAGAGTATGGGGTATCGGACTGTCTGATTGTGGCGGTCCGCTCCCTGTATGATCAGTGTCAGAGCTTGGTCCGCATTGCCGGCAGTAAGTCGGACACGTTTCCAGTGAGGGTTGGACTCCGCCAAGGCTGCCCTTTGTCACCCATTCTGTTCATAACTTTTATGGCCAGAATTTCTAGGCGCAGTCAGGGCGTTGAACGGATCCGGTTTGGTGGCTGCAGGATTAGGTCTCTGCTTTTTGCAGATGATGTGGTCCTGATGGCTTCATCTGGCCAGGATCTTCAGCTCTCACTGGATCGGTTCGCAGCCGAGTGTGAAGCGACTGGGATGAAAATCATCACCTCCAAGTCTGAGTCCATGGTTCTCGCCCGGAAAAGTGTGGAGTGCTATCTCCGGGTTGGGGAGGAGACCCTGCCCCAAGTGGAGGAGTTCAAGTACCTCGGAGTCTTGTTCACGAGTGAGGGAAGACTGGATGGTGAGATCGACAGGCGGATCGGTGCGGCGTCTTCAGTAATGCGGACGCTGTATCGATCCGTTGTGGTGAAGAAGGAGCTGAGCCGGAAGGCAAAGCTCTCAATTTACCGGTCGATCTACGTTCCCATCCTCACCTATGGTCATGAGCTTTGGGTTATGACCGAAAGGACAAGATCACGGGTACAAGCGGCCCAAATGAGTTTCCTCAGCCGGGTGGCGGGTCCCTCCCTTAGAGATAGGGTGAGAAGCTCTGTCATCCGGGAGGAGCTCAAAGTAAAGCCGCTACTCCTCCACATGGAGAGGAGCCAGATGAGGTGGTTCAGGCATCTGGTCAGGATGCCACCCGAACGCCTCCCTAAGGAGGTGTTTAGGGCACGACCGACCGGCAGGACACGTTGGGAAGACTATGTCTCCCGGCTGGCCTGGGAACGCCTCGTGATCCCCCAGAATTTCTAGGCGCAGTCAGGGCGTTGAGGGGATCCGGTTTGGTGGCTGCAGGATTAGGTCTCTGCTTTTTGCAGATGATGTGGTCCTGATGGCTTCATCTGGCCAGGATCTTCAGCTCTCACTGGATCGGTTCGCAGCCGAGTGTGAAGCGACTGGGATGAAAATCAGCACCTCCAAGTCAGAGTCGATGGTTCTCGCCCGGAAAAGTGAGGAGTGCCATCTCCGGGTTGGGGAGGAGACCCTGCTCCAAGTGGAGGAGTTCAAGTACCTCAGAGTCTTGTTCACGAGTGAGGGAAGAGTGGATCGTGAGATCGACAGGCGGATCGGTGCGGCGTCTTCAGTAATGCGGACGCTGTATCAATCCGTTGTGGTGAAGAAGGAGCTGAGCCGGAAGGCAAAGCTCTCAATTTACCGGTCGATCTACGTTCCCATCCTCACCTATGGTCATGAGCTTTGGGTTATGACCCAAAGGACAAGATCACGGGTACAAGTGGACGAAATGAGTTTCCTCCGCCGGGTGGCGGGGCTCTCCCTTAGAGATAGGGTGAGAATCTCTGTCATCCGGGGGGAGCTCAAAGTAAAGCCGCTGCTCCTCCACATGGAGAGTAGCCAGATGAGGTGGTTCAGGCATCTGGTCAGGATGCCACCCGAACGCCTCCCTAGGGAGGTGTTTAGGTT
The DNA here is from genome assembly GCF_033978685.3 of Nerophis lumbriciformis. Taxonomy (NCBI): domain Eukaryota; kingdom Metazoa; phylum Chordata; class Actinopteri; order Syngnathiformes; family Syngnathidae; genus Nerophis; species Nerophis lumbriciformis. The sequence goes on along the minus strand of NC_084561.2, from coordinate 41,872,229 downwards.
TAGGGCACGACCGACCGGCAGGACACGTTGGGAAGACTATGTCTCCCGGCTGGCCTGGGAACGCCTCGTGATCCCCCAGAATTTCTAGGCGCAGTCAGGGCGTTGAGGAGATCCGGTTTGGTGGCTGCAGGATTAGGTCTCTGCTTTTTGCAGATGATCTGTTCCTGATAGCTTCATCTGGCCAGGATATTCAGCTCTCACTGGATCGGTTCGCAGCCGAGTGTGAAGCGACTGAGATGAAAATCAGCACCTCCAAATCCGAGTCCATGGTTCTCGCCCGGAAAAGTGTGGAGTGCCATCTCTGGGTTGGGGAGGAGACCCTACCCCAAGTGGAGGAGTTCAAGTACCTCGGAGTTTTGTTCACGAGTGAGGGAAGAGTGGATGGTGATATCAACAGGCGGATCGGTGCGGTGTCTTCAGTAATGCGGACGCTGTATCAATCCGTTGTGGTGAAGAAGGAGCTGAGCCGGAAGGCAAAGCTCTCAATTTACCGGTCGATCTACGTTCCCATCTTCACCTATGGTCATGAGCTTTGGGTTATGACCCAAAGGACAAGATCACGGGTACAAGTGGACGAAATGAGTTTCCTCCGCTGGGTGGCGGGGCTCTCCCTTAGAGATAGGGTGAGAATCTCTGTCATCCGGGGGGAGCTCAAAGTAAAGCCGCTGCTCCTCCACATGGAGAGTAGCCAGATGAGGTGGTTCAGGCATCTGGTCAGGATGCCACCCGAACGCCTCCCTAGGGAGGTGTTTAGGTTTAGGGCACGACCGACCGGCAGGACACGTTGGGAAGACTATGTCTCCCGGCTGGCCTGGGAACGCCTCGTGATCCCCCAGAATTTCTAGGCGCAGTCAGGGCGTTGAGGAGATACGGTTTGGTGGCTGCAGGATTAGGTCTCTGCTTTTTGCAGATGATCTGTTCCTGATAGCTTCATCTGGCCAGGATCTTCAGCTCTCACTGGATCGGTTCGCAGCCGAGTGTGAAGCGACTGGGATGAAAATCAGCACCTCCAAGTCCGAGTCCATGGTTCTCGCCCGGAAAAGTGAGGAGTGCCATCTCCGGGTTGGGGAGGAGACCCTGCCCCAAGTGGAGGAGTTCAAGTGCCTCGGAGTCTTGTTCACGAGTGAGGGAAGAGTGGATGGTGAGATCGGTGCGGCGTCTTCAGTAATGCGGATGCTGTATCGATCCGTTGTGGTGAAGAAGGAGCTGAGCCGGAAGGCAAAGCTTTCAATTTACCGGTCGATCTACGTTCCCATCCTCACCTATGGTCATGAGCTTTGGGTTATGACCCAAAGGACAAGATCACGGGTACAAGCGGCCCAAATGAGTTTCCTCTGCCGGGTGGCGGGTCTCTCCCTTAGAGATATGGTGAGAAGCTCTGCCATCTGGGGGGAGCTCAAAGTAAAGCCGCTGCTCCTCCACATCGGGAGGAGCCAGATGAGGTGGTTCGGGCATCTGGTCAGGAAGGTGTTTAGGTTACGTACGACCGGTACGAGGCCACGGGGAAGACCCAGGACACGTTGGGAAGACTATGTCTCCCGGCTGGCCTGGGAACGCCTCGGCATCCCCCGGGAAGAGCTGGACGAAGTGGCTGGGGAGAGGAAAGTCTGTACTTCCCTGCTTAGGCTACTGCCCCCGCCACCCGACCTCGGATAAGCGGAAGAAGATGGATGGATGGATGGAGGGACTTGGGATAACCTCGCCATTTTTTATAAATAATACACACTTGCTAAAATGCTGTGTGCTTCTCCAGCATGTGTGTCCGCAAACAACAGCAGTGATCTGTAATGCCCTTGATGTCTGCCATGGAAATGGATGGATAATGCCTGGCTGCTTTCCCAGACTTGGATTAAAATTCAACACAAGATATACTTTTATGCTACAAGCGCTTAAGTGCTTTCGCCAAACACAATTATTCACTCGCCGGTTTGAGTAAAATAAAACATTTGACCATGACTGTGTAACTAATAAGAGACATTTATTGCTGTTGGGTTATTATTACTAGTGCATGATTAAACCGCCCTAAATCAGGGACATGCATTATACACAATGGGGTGTTGCAGATATCCCCCCTCTCTCTTGGTCAGTGTGTACAGTATCGGGCAGCTTTAATCCCCCTGGCCTGTTTAACCATGCCTTCGCTGATCCTCTTTGTAAATACACCAGCACTAAGTGGCTTTCAATTATTACCACCAAGTGGCCCTATTAGTATTAATAGGCTTAGGACAAGTTCTCCATCTCCGCGATGACTTCCTGTCTCTCTGTAATGGTTGCTCACTCAGGCTTTGGATCCGACTTTGTATGTGTTTATATTAATGTCCTATTGCATTAGAGGGAACATCTATCTCTCTGTGGGGAACACGGCTCTGAGGAATGGATCTGAAATGGTCTTCCTGCCCCTTAGCAATTTAGAAAATGAATGGTCGGGTTTCCAGACTGGATGCTGGGCCTGATGCCAAAAGCCATTTGCCAGTCACAATAATAATAATGAAAAAAAAAAAAAGGAAAACATATGTGGTTTGTTCAGTTTAATAATGATAATGGAAGCATCATTTCTATATGTTAAATGTGTTCTGTGACAGAAAGGTAATGTTTAGTGTTAGTCTCCCTCTTGAGGGTAATCTATGGTATTACATCTTTACATAGACAGGAGAGCAATGCTGTTGCAAGGCTGCACATTGTCAATCAAATATCCCAGAAAACATCACATTCAAGATTTGAACATTTAAAATTGTATTTAACATTTTGTCTATTTTATTTTGAAGAAAAATAAGATAAAGCTACATTAGAAATATTGATATAGGTAGTATAGCAGCTAATGGTGGCATTTACATACTGCAGTGGTTTCCTTTTCTATGGTTGATTCAATCAATCAATCAATGTTTATTTATATAGCTCTAAATCACAAGTGTCTCAAAGGGCTGCGCAAGCCACAACGACATCCTCGGTACAAAGCCCACATAAGGGCAAGGAAAAACTCATCCCAGTGGGATGTCGATGTGAATGACTATGAGAAACCTTGGAGAGGACCGCATATGTGGGTAATCCCCCCCACCCCCCTCTAGGGGAGACCGAATGCAATGGATGTCGAGTGGGTCTGACATAATATTGTGAGAGTCCAGTCCATAGTGGATCCAACATAATAGTAAGAGTCCAGTCCATAGTGGGGCCAGCAGGACACCATCCCGAGCGGAGACGGGTCAGCAGCGCAGAGATGTTCCCAGCCGATGCACAAGCGAGCGGTCCACCCCGGGTCCCGACTCTGGACAGCCAGTACTTCATCCATGGCCACCGGACCTGTGCCCCGCCCCCCTCCACAAGGAAGAGGGGAGCAGAGGAGAAAAGAAAAGAAACGGCAGATCAACTGGTCTAAAAGGGGGGTCTATTTAAAGGCTAGAGTATACGAATGAGTTTTAAGATGGGACTTAAATGCTTCTACTGAGGTAGCATCTCTAATTGTTACCGGGAGGGCATTCCAGAGTACTGGAGCCCCAATAGAAAACGCTCTACATAAACACAACAGAACTAATACCCAGAACCCTTTGCAGCATTAATTCTTCCGGGACGCTACAAGGTGTGTGTGTGTGGGAAGGGAGGTTTGGTGGTAGCGGGGTTGTATTTTTGTAACAACGATGAACTGCATATAGTTTAAAGGGGAACATTATCACCAGACCTATGTAAGCGTCAATATATACCTTGATGTTGCAGAAAAAAGACCATATATTTTTTTAACCTATTTCCAAACTCTAAATGGGTGAATTTTGGCGAATTAAACGCCTTTCTATTATTCGCTCTCGGAGCGAATCGGGAAGCAATCCGCCATTTTCTCAAACACATTACAAACACCGAGTCAAATCAGCTGTGTTATTTTCCGTTTTTTTCCGACTGTTTTCCGTATCTTGGAAACATCATGCCTCGTCGGTGTGTTGTCGGAGGGTGTAACAACACGAACAGGGACGGGTTCAAGTTGCACCAGTGGCCCAAAGATGCGAAAGTGGCAAGAAATTGGACGAAATTTGTTCAAAATACAAGGCTGTGGGGAAAGCCGACGAAATGGTCAGTCGTTTGTTCCGCACACTTTACCGACGAAAGCTATGCTACGACAGAGATGGCAAGAATGTGTGGATATCCTGCGACACTCAAAGCAGATGCATTTCCAACCATAAAGTCAAAGAAATCTGCCGCCAGACCCCCATTGAATCTGCCGGAGTGTGTGAGCAATTCAGGGACAAAGGACCTCGCTAGCACGGCAAGCAATGGCGGCAGTTTGTTCCCGCAGACGAGCGAGCTAAACCCCCTGGATGTCTTGGCTCACACCGTCCCTTATGCCACCGAAGATGATCAAGAGAAGAATATCGACCCTAGCTTCCCTGGCCTGCTGACATCAACTCCAAAACTGGACAGATCAGCTTTCAGGAAAAGAGCGCGGATGAAGGTATGTCTACAGAATATATTAATTGATGAAAACTGGGCTGTCTGCACTCTCAAAGTGCATGTTGTTGCCAAATGTATTTCATATGCTGTAAACCTAGTTCATAGTTGTTAGTTTCCTTTAATGCCAAACAAACACATACCAATCGTTGGTTAGAAGGCGATCGCCGAATTCGTCCTCGCTTTCTCCCGTGTCGCTGGCTGTCGTGTCGTTTTCGTCGTTTTCGCTTGCATACGGTTCAAACCGATATGGCTCAATAGCTTCAGTTTCTTCTTCAATTTCGTTTTCGCTACCTGCCTCCACACTACAACCATCCGTTTCAATACATTCGTAATCTGTTGAATCGCTTAAGCCGCTGAAATCCGAGTCTGAATCCGAGCTAATGTCGCTATAGCTTGCTGTTCTTTCCGCCATGTTTGTTTGTGTTGGCTTCACTGTGTGACGTCACAGGAAAATGGACGGGTGTATATAACGATGGTTAAAATCAGGCACTTTGAAGCTTTTTTTAGGGATATTGCGTGATGGGTAAAATTTTGAAAAAAAATTTGAAAAATAAAATAAGCCACTGGGAACTGATTTTTAATGGTTTTAACCCTTCTGAAATTGTGATTGTTGAAATAATTGTTTGTAAGTTATCACAAAAGAAACGTTGTATTATGAATGCTGTCTTTCGAGGCCTAACAAGAGGAAGAACGCTCGTGAAACGCCACCGTGATTTCAACACGGACAGATGGCAGGATCTGCTCAACTTCCAGAGGAATTCTCTTTGAAGTGTTAAACGAACTCTCTTTGAAGTATTTCACAAACTCTCTTCCAACTGTTTGGTGACCGAGGTCAACGCTGTTTACGACCCGCTGCCCTCTTGAAGTCACTGTGGTCAGGAGACGGGAGGGGTTATCCATTGTCCTCCAACACCTGCCCCAGCTGGATCCAGGAAGAGCCCAAGCCCGAGAAATCCTCTTCTTGGACTTCAAAGCGACCGAAAACAATGACTGTTTTACATACCTCCCATTCCTGCTGTGACATGTGTTGGTGCGTGAACATTGAACATCTGAATTAAAAGAGGAGACGAAAACCTTCTTGGTCAGAGCGTGGTGCAGGACTGTACAGAGAGTGCAGTGGCCATGTCTCTCCTCAATATTGAGTCCAAATTGAATTCTGTCTCTGTTTGATTCCTTGCCTTTTGTCTTGTTTAATAGATGTCCTCAGTGTTTGAACGTGACAGTGATAATGTTCCCCTTTAAAGACTACGGTTGACTAAAAACACTCCAAAATAGTTCCCCTGATCAGCGTTCTTCAGCACAAAGATGTCCTACATTTCGAAAGCTCCTTTTGTCCGTCAAGTTTGTTGTAATAGAAATACACAAGAAATAAGAAATAAACAATTTGCGGTTGTCTGTTTGTAGTGTTGTCCTGATAGCAATGTTTTAGTACCGGTACCAATTATTTCCATACTTTTCGGTATTTTTCCAAAAAAAGGGGACCACCAAAAATTGCATTATTGGCTTTATTTTAACAAAAAAGTCTTAGGGTACATTAAACATATGTTTATTATTGCAAATTTGTCCTTAAATAAAAGTCACGACTAGAACTATGGTGTGGTTTGTTCTCCCGAGGTGCAAGTGATTTGGACCAGATAGTGATGGGTCCGGCAACACCGATGCATCGGCGCATGCGTCGAGCTCATAGAGCAAAACCCTGTGTCGGTGCGCGTACCACTTTTAGAAAGTCACGTGACCGATCATGAGCTGTTTTGGTCACGTGACCGATACGCGAACTGTGTCGCACTGACGCCTCCTCTGTGCCCTGTGAGCGGCTCTTTTCTACAGCCGGAGAAATAATAACTAAGAGGAGAAATCGTCTAAAATGTAATACGTCGGAAAAACTTTTTTTTATTTTTTTTAATAAAAATTTAAAAAAATTAAATTAAAAAAATTCCCAGTCCACAATCATCCACAACATGTTCTCTTAGATTTCCATGTTATGATACATGTTCACATTATTTATTGACTGTATCTAAAAAAGATACAAATATATTTTTATTTAAATGAAGATATGAAATAATCCTAAATGAAATACAATGACTTGGTTTATATTATTGTATATACTAGGGCAGGGGTCACCAACGCGGTGCCCGCGGTCACCAGGTAGCCCGTAAGGACCAGATCAGTCACCCGCTGGCCTGTTCTAAAAATAGCTCAAAGAGCAGCACTTACCAGTGAGCTGCCTCTATTTTTTAAATGTCATTTATTCATTAGCAAGCTGGTCTCGCTTTGCTCGACATTTTTAATTTTAAAAGAGACAAAACTCAAATAGAATTTGAAAATCCATGAAAATATTTTAAAGACTTGGTCTTCACTTGTTTAAATAAATTCATTTATTTTTTTTTACTTTGCTTCTTATTACATTTAGAAATACAATTTTAGAGAAAAAATACAACCTTAAAAATGATTTTAGGATTTTTAAACACATATACCTTTTTACCTTTTAAATGTCTTCCTCTTCTTTCCTGACAATTTAAATCAATGTTCAAGTAAATGTATTTATTTTTTTATTGTAAAGAATAATAAATATTTTAGCTTCTGGTTTTTCGACGAAGAATATTTGCGAAATATTTCTTCAAACTTACTATGATTAAAATTCAAAAAAATTATTCTGGCAAATCTAGAAAATCTGTAGAATCAAATTTAAATCTTATTTCAAAGTATTTTGAATTTATTTTAAAATTTTTGTTCTGGAAATTCTAGAAGAAATACTGATTTGTCTTTGTTAGAAATATAGCTTGGTCCAATTTGTTAAATATTCTGACAAAGTGCAGATTGGATTTGAACCAATTTAAAACATGTCATTAAAATTCTAAAATGTATCTTAATCAGAAAAAATTACTAATGATGTTCCATAAATTATTTTTTTAAATTTTTTCAAAAAGATTCAAATTAGCTAGTTTTTCTCTTCTTTTTGTCGGTTGAATTTTGAATTTTAAAGAGTCGAAATTGAACATTTTATTTAAATTTTTTGTGTGTTTTCTCCTCTTTTAAACCGTTCAATTAAGTGGTTTTTTTCAGCATTTATTCTCTACAAAAAACCTTCCGTAAAAGGAAAAAACGACGGAATGACAGACAGAAATACCCATTTTTTATATATATATATAAATGTATTTATTTAGCTATTCTTGTTTGAATCACACTTACGTGTAACTTACAAATGACAATATATTTATTTATTTAAGTGTGTATCAAACTGGTAGCCCTTCGCATTAATCAGTACCCAAGAAGTAGTTTTTGGTTTCAAAAAGGTTGGTGACCCCTGTACTAGGGCATCAAATCAGTGTCAGTTGAGTCGGTCCATAGGTTGCCTGTAGGGATTTTTAATGTCCAGCAGATGTCAGTATTTAGTGACACAGTATCGACACAGTATCAATACAGTTTTGCAATGTGTCGAAACGCTTCATGACGCCTCATCAACCCATCACTACTATATATCAAAAAGGAACAAACGAAAAGCGCGCACAATGGCGGAGGTACAAAACTAGGCTATTGAAAACAAAACTTGCACATACAATTAAACAAAAACACTAACTGTGGCATTAATAAACAAAAAACTTACTTGGCATGGACTATGAAGTGCGCAGAGGTAAGAGTGTGACAGGGGTATGAATCCGGATGTCGCCAGAAAGACAAACTGAAAACAATGAACTTAAATACTATAGACATGATTAGTGAAAACAGGTGCGTGACTCAAAACGTGAAACAGGTGCGTGGACGTGACAGGTGAAAACTAACGGTTGCTATGGTGACAAAACAAACAAAAGTGCACAAAAAGTCCAAAAACAAAACCGAACATGACTAAAACAAAACATGATCACACAGACATGACAATAAAATAGTGAACATACAAGACAACTTGTCTTTTAGTAGTAAGTAAGCAAACAAAGGCTCCTAATTAGTCTGCTGACATATGCAGTAACATATTGTGCCATTTATACACCTATTATTTTGTCAACATTATTAAGGACAAGTGGTAGAAAATTAAGTATTAATCTATGTGCAGGGGGGGCGTGGCCTGCGGGCCTGCCGCGGAACAAAGTGTGCAAGGACCGGCCTCGAAGACAGCGACAGGTGAGTAAATGGCCCAGGTAGGCCTTGTTATCTAATCACCTATCGCCTTTATTAGCAGCAGCCGGTGGCTGTTTACGACCCCCCGTCCCTTTAGAAACAGCTGTTGCCATGTAATCAGCGAAAGTCCAAATAAAAGAGGAGGCGTACAATCTTTCGTCAGAGCGTGGTGGGAGACTGTACAAGAGTACAGCAGTCTGTCTCTGTTTAATTCCTTGCTTCTTGTCTTGTTTAATAGATGTCATCAGTGTTTGAACCTGACACCTGCCTTGAACATCTCCGCACGTTACTGGCCTACACATACACACTGCACATACCAAAGACTATGAAAATGGGACCCATTACCTCCCTGCTTGAATTTGGAATTGGGGGTTGAATCACCAACAATGATTCCCGGGCGTGGCCAACGCTGCTGCGCACTGCTCCCCTCACCTCCCAGTGGGTGATCAAGGATGATGGGTCAAATGCAGAGAATAATTTCGACACACCTCGTGTGTGTGTGTGTGTGTGTGTGACAATCATTGGTACTTTAACGTTTAACTTCTCTTTGTTCATACTTGCCAACCCTCCCGAATTTTCCGGGAGACTCCCGAAATTCAGCGCCTCTCCCGAAAACCTCCCGGGACAAATATTCTCCCGAAAATCTCCCGATTTTCAGCCGAAACTGGAGGCCACGCCCACCTGAGTGAGGACAGCCTTTTTTCACGACGGGAGGACAACAGGGTGACAAGAACTAAAATCATCCAGACTAGAGATAAATTGTATTATTATGTTTATCTTACCTAAAAATAAATATATTTATTAATTTAAAAAAAAAAAAAAAAAAAAATACATTTTTACTATATTTTGCTAAAAACATCAAAATTTATTGAATTTTTATTTGTATTTTTCTGACTCCTTATTACATCCAGCCATAGAATTATACATTAAAATAAACATATTTGAAATAATTAATTTTAAATTATCATAATAATTCATTAAAAATGACCATAGTTAATTATTAAAATAATTGCTTGTTTATTTATCAACAACTTTAGCATTTTATTCATTACATTTTGAAGCTCTCAGAAGCCAAGTTATGTTATATTCACTAAGATTTATTTATGCAAGTTTGAAGTATCAATGATCTAAACACAGTTTTGTTTGCATATTTTCAGGATGTATATATATATATATATATATATATATATATATATATATATATATCAGTGACGTGTGGTGAGGTTGATGGCTGGTGAGGCACTGACTTCATCACAGTCAGATTTACAAACATATGAACCCTAAAGAGTATCTTATTCACCATTTGATTGGCAGCAGTTAACGGGTTATGTTTAAAAGCTCATACCAGCATTCTTCCCTGCTTGGCACTCAGCATCAAGGCTTGGAATTGGGGGTTAAATCACCAACAATTATTCCCGGGCGCGGCGCCGCTGCTGCCCACTGCTCCCCTCACATCCCAGGGGGTGATCAAGGGGATGAGTCAAATGCAGAGGACATATTTCACCACACCTAGTGTGTGTGACAATCATTGGTACTTTAACTCATTGGCGTTGTTAGGCCTATTTTAGGGGGGCTCAAGCCCCCCTAAAATATTCTTAAGCCCCCCTAAATAATTTGGTGGTTTTTTTTTGGTTTTTTTTTACAAATAAATGCAGACATATTCATTATAAAGCGGCCCAAATATGAGTTTAAATAAATAATCATATAACCTGTTATTATTCACTCAGTTTCCCCTCACTTCGTAGCGTAAGGTAGAGAGCCCCTTTCGTGCGTCGGTATCCAATCCATTCCACTTGTTCATATAGAAAATGCCCACATCACTCAAATTCCAGCCCGCATTTTCTCTGCGACCTTGCTTGCGGTCCTGCAGGTGTACGAAGCACATTATCTTCCTTTACAATGAGTGAAGCTGCACAAAACCTTGTGTGTGCAATTGTAAATCATTTATTTTTTAAGTTTTGTGTTTCTTGTAGAATCTTTATAAAGTAATATACATAAGCCCATTGTTAAAATAATGAAAAAAACATCATTAAACATATTTGTTTTATTGTATTGTTACATTAATAGCTGTTTTATTATTATAGGATGGCTTTTTAAACATTTAATAGGATTTTCAGAGGGAGGAAAAACCAAGACATTTAATATAAAATGTAAAATGAATAAATACATAAAAAGAAAAAGAAAATGTATGGTTAAAAGCCATCGTCCCGGGGAGCATTTCATTTCGTCCCGTGCATTTTAAAAAAATAATAATAATAAAAATGAATAATTTCTAAGTCTTTGTTAGCCGTTTGTGAAGTTTTGTGCTCGTGCGTAACATTCGCTCGCATCCTGTGCATCTCCTGGGGGCAAAGCCCCCCTTGTCCTTAAAAGCTAGTGATGCCCCTGCTTTAACTTAACTTTAACTTTACACATACAAACTGTAGCACACAAAAAAGCACATTTAATTAAAAAAAACGTTATTATGGTCTTACCTTTACTTATAAGTGCGGGTACAGTGGTGTTCGGTGTGGAGGAGTTTTGAATGAATGAAATATGAAATCCGTGCTGCAGTCTGCAGGTGTACCTAATGTAGTGTCCCAGCAGTCGTATATATACTATATATATATATATATATATATATATATATATATATACAGGTAAAAGCCAGTAAATTAGAATATTTCACCCAACCATGCAAATTTTGCATTTCCTTTGGAAATCGAGGTCCCAGAGTCTGGAGGAAGACAGGAGAGGCACAGGATCCACGTTGCCTGAAGTCTAGTGTAAAGTTTCCACCATCAGTGATGGTTTGGGGTGCCATGTCATCTGCTGGTGTCGGTCCACTCTGTTTCCTGAGATCCAGGGTCAACGCAGCCGTCTACCAGCAAGTTTTAGAGCACTTCATGCTTCCTGCTGCTGACCTGCTCTATGGAGATGGAGATTTCAAGTTCCAACAGGACTTGGCGCCTGCACACAGCGCAAAATCTACCCGTGCCTGGTTTACGGACCATGGTATTTCTGTTCTAAATTGGCCCGCCAACTCCCCTGACCTTAGCCCCATAGAAAATCTGTGGGGTATTGTGAAAAGGAAGATGCAGAATGCCAGACCCAAAAACGCAGAAGAGTTGAAGGCCACTATCAGAGCAACCTGGGCTCTCATAACACCTGAGCAGTGCCAGAAACTCATCGACTCCATGCCACGCCGCATTAACGCAGTAATTGAGGCAAAAGGAGCTCCAACCAAGTATTGAGTATTGTACATGCTCATATTTTTCATTTTCATACTTTTCAGTTGGCCAACATTTCTAAAAATCCCTTTTTTGTATTAGCCTTAAGTAATATTCTAATTTTGTGACACACGGAATTTTGGAATTTCATTTGTTGCCACTTCAAATCATCAAAATTAAATGAAATAAACATTTGAATGCATCAGTCTGTGTGCAATGAATAAATATAATGTACAAGTTACACCTTTTGAATGCAATTACTGAAATAAATCAAGTTTTTCTAAATATTCTAATTTACTGGCTTTTACCTGTATATATATGAAATACTTGACTTGGTGAATTCTAGCTGTCAATATACTCCTCCCCTCTTAACCACGCCCCCAACCACGCCCCGCCCCACTCCGACCACGCCCCCCACCTCCCGAAATCGGAGGTTTCAAGGTTGGCAAGTGTGTCTTTGTTATATTCTGATGTTGGAAACAAGTACAAATAAAAAAAACAACCTTTAAAAGTGTATAAGCTGTGTTAAGTTTTGCATCGTCAGGCTATTTTTACTTCGGTGGATGAGGGTACAAAAGTAAAGAATAAAGGATGCCTCCTCAGAGTAAGATAAACATGTTTCCATGAAGCACATGCAAGTGAGTTCATTTTGGATAATTGATGGATTTACCATAAAAAAAAAGGGTCTCAGGTGTAAATTCCCTTCATTTTACCGATGTAATTTGAACGGGACTTCACCTGGAGAAAGTAGGGCTGCTGAAAGATTCTGTCTGCTGTCGCTTTTAGACGAAATGAGAAAATTGTCACTTAAAAAAGGATTCATGTGTTTACCCATTTTAGAATCCGGAAAAAAACCCAAAAACGAGCATCCGCTTCTCCGTGTGAGACGTGTGTTTGTGTAAAGTTACTATGGAAACTATGAAGTTCCCAACATGTGTCCGGGCAATTTCATGTGCATGTGTGTTTGACGTTGCTATAGTAACAGCAGGCCCTACTGACCTTGGCTTTTTGGGCCCCCTATCCTCTCGCTACATCTCCCACTCTGATCCCCCAGCTTGAGAGCGACAGACCAGCAGCTGGTTTGGACGAGTGTGTCCCTCTGTGTGTTCAGACATGCTGGAAACAGGTTTATCTTAGCAGATGGACAGCTTAGTCCATGGCTTAGCTGACGGGGGGGGGGGGGGGGGGGGAAGTACTTGTTCGCTGCAGATTTCCAAGACTTTGCCTCGTGTGTGTGTGTGTGGGCGGGCGATACGATAACCAGCCAGGCGACAAGTTTGCACGTACAAATGTGTACGCAACTCTTATCAAGAAAACCTGTAGCTGAACCCTCAAAGACTGACTCTATGTGTAGATGTCAACACTGCACCACTTTCTGTATTGCATGTGCGTGTAGCTAAAATTGTCCGATTAAAATAAGGATATTAAAAATGAAGACAAGGCACATTTAGATTGCACCATATAACAGGAGTTTGTTCATCCATTCATCCATCTTCTTCCGCTTATCCGAGGTCGGGTCGCGGGGGCAGCAGCCTAAGCAGGAAAACCCAGACTTCCCTCTCCCCAGCTACTTCGTCCAGCTCTTCCCGGGGGATCCCGAGACATAGTCTTCCCAATGTGTTCTGGGTCTTCCCCGTGGCCTCTTACCGGTCTGGCGCCTCTCCATGTGGAGGAGCAGAGGCTTTAATTTGAGCTCCCCCCCCGGATGACAGAGCTTTTCACCCTATCTCTAAGGGAGAGCCCCGCCACCCGGCGGAGGAAACTCATTTCGGCCGCTTGTACCCGTGATCTTGTCCTTTCGGTCATATTCCAAAGCTCATGACCATAGGTGAGGATGGGAACGTAGATCGACCGGTAAATTGAGAGCTTTGCCTTCCGGCTCAGCTCCTTCTTCACCACAACGGATCGATACAGCGTCCGCATTACTGAAGACGCCACCTGTCGATCCGAGGTACTTGAACTCTCCTCCTCCCCAAATTTGGTTTTATATTGTGTCGTTATATTTATATGGTAATTATTATTCTGTGACTGTAAATTGTCTGCTTTTTTCTTATTGATGCTTTTATTTTATTTTTATTTTTTTTCTGTATTGTGTAGTTAAAAATATATGCTTTTTTATTTGTAATTGTATTGAATTGTGGGCCCCAGGAAGACTAGTGGGTTGTTGAGGCAACCAGCTAATGGGGATCCTTAGCATACTTGCCAACCTTGAGACCTCCGATTTCGGGAGGTGGGGGGCGTGGTCGGGGTGGGGCGGGGGTGTGGTTGGGGCGGGGCTAAGAGGGGAGGAGTATATTTACAGCTAGAATTCACCAAGTCAAGTATTTCATATATATATATATATATATATATATATATATATATATATATATATATATATATATATATATATATATATATATATATATATATATATATATATATATATGTATGTGTGGGAAAAAAATCACAAGACTATTTTATATTATTTATATTATTTATATATATATATATATATGTATATATATATATATATATATATATATATATATATATATATATATATATATATATATATATATATATATATATATATAAGAAATACTTGACTTTCAGTGAATTCTAGCTGTATATATATTTATTTTATTATATATATATATATATATATATATATATATATATATATATATATATATATATATACAATGTGTGTATATATATATATATATATATATATATATATATATATATATATATATATATATAAATAAAATAAATACTTGAATTTCAGTGTTCATTTATTTACACATATACACACACATAACACTCATCTACTCATTGTTGAGTTAAGGGTTGAATTGTCCATCCTTGTTCTATTCTCTGTCACTATTTTTCTAGCCATGCTGAACACCCTTTCGCAGGTACCCAGAAAGGTTTCGAGTACCACCAAAAAAACTGAATCTCTGAAGACAGTATAAAAATCTGTGTTAAAAGTGTACAAATACTGTTTGTATAATAAGCATGTTATTGTTTTACAAATGAGGGTTAAGAGTTCAGTACTAAAAAAAAAAAAAAAGAATGTGGCTTAAGTACAGTTTTTTAATTGAGCTGCTGCATTTTTTGGTTGGGTTGTTTATTTATTTTGAGTAACTTCTATACATTTCTAAAAGGGGGAATAATGTAATAGAGTGATCTATGTTTGTCTGTTGCCATCTCCTGGTGAATGTTGGCTATAGCGTACTGGGGTTACTTTTTGGTTGGCCAACGATTTACGTGGTGTTGCGCACCTGACGTCACTCAGGTCCGCATGGAGCTGGAGGGGGCGTGGCTTCCAGCTCCGCCTGAATTTTCGGGAGATTTTCGGGAGAAAATTTGTCCCGGGAGGTTTTCGGGAGAGGCGCTGAATTTCGGGAGTCTCCCGGAAAATCCGGGAGGGTTGGGCAAGTATGATCCTTAGTAAAAATCAAATCAAAATCAAACCCGGAGATGGCACTCCACCCTTTTACGGGCGAGTTTGTTCAACTAAATTAATTTGGAGGCAACATTTTTAGAAAGCTAAGGCCCGGGGCGCTATTAGTCTTATTTTGTATACTATAAAACATACTATAAAACCAGCTATAGTAGACATTAGATTTTTTTTTTGGTCTATTTATTTTGTCAGAGTGCTGTTTTCAAAGCCCTTCCGCAAAAAAACCCAACAACTGGTAAATAACTCCGTATGATGAAAAAGAGAGGACCTAAAATGGAACATTGAGGAACACCACAAGTATTACTAAAGAAGTTGAGCAAATGACTACTGACTGCATCCGAAGAAGACAAGCTACAGCAACACACACTAAGAAGTTATCCAGGGTAAATCCCACCGAACCTTATCCTTGTCCACACACACACAATGGTCCTTTAAGACCCCCAGCCCCCCTCCGTCAGCGCAACCGAATACGCATGTACGGAAAATGCGCACATCATAGGCCATGTCTACACTAAGTCGTTTAACCCCTTAAACCATGGGTGTCAAACTCTGGCCAAATTTGGCCCTTGAGGTGATATCAAATTAACACTAAAGCTGGCCCGCCGGCGGTAACACAGCATTCACCGCTAATTCTAATACTTGCCAACCCTCCTGGGAGACTTCCAAACTTCAGCGCCCCTCCCGAAAATTCTTCCGGGACGCTACAAGGTGTGTGTGTGTGGGAAGGGAGGTTTGGTGGTAGCGGGGGTGTATTTTGTAGCGTCCCGGAAGAGTTAGTGCTGCAAAGGATTCTGGGTATTTGTTCTGTTGTGTTTATGTTGTGCTACGGTGCGGATGTTCTCCCGAAATGTGTCTGTCATTCTTGTTTGGTGTGGGTTCACAGCGTGGCGCATATTTGCAACAATGTTAACATTTTTTACACTGGCACCCTCAGTGTAACCTGTATCGCTGTTGATAAAGTAAGCGTTGCATTCACTCGTGTGTGCGTACTGAAGCCGCACATATCTTGTGACTGGGTCTGAACGATGTTAGAATGGATGAAAAGCGGACGTGACGATAGCTCGTAGAGTACGTTAAAGGCAGTGCCTTTAAGGCACGCCCCCAAGACTGTAATGATGGGTTCGGCAGTTCTTTTGACTGTACTGAATCACTAGAATCATCCATCCATCCATCCATCTTCTTCCGCTTATCCGAGGTCGGGTCGCGGGGGCAGCAGCTTAAGCAGGGAAGCCCAGACTTCCCTCTCCCCAGCCACTTCGTCCAGCTCCTCCCAGGGGATCCCGAGGCGTTCCCAGGCCAGCCAGGAGAGATAGTCTTCCCAGCGTGTCCTGGGTCTTCCCCGTGGCCTCCTACCGGTCGGACGTGCCCGAAACACCTTCCTAGGGAGGCGTTCGGGTGGCATCTTGACCAGATGCCCGAACCACCTCATCTGGGTCCTCTCAATGTGGAGGAGCAGCGGCTTTACTTTGAGCTCCCCCCGAATGACAAAGCTTCTCACTCTATCTCTAAGGGAGAGCCCCGCCACTCGGCGGAGGAAACTCATTTCGGCCGCTTGTACCCGTGATCTTGTCCTTTCGGTCATGACCCAAAGCTCATGACCATAGGTGAGGATGGGAACGTAGATCGACCGGTAAATCGAGAGCTTTGCCTTCCGGCTCAGCTCCTTCTTCACCACAACGGATCGATACAGCGTCCGCATTACTGAAGACGCCGCACCGATCCGCCTGTCGATCTCACGATCCACTCTTCCCCCACTCGTGAACAAGACTCCGAGGTACTTGAACTCCTCCACTTGGGGCAAGATCTCCTCCCCAACCCGGAGATGGCACTCCACCCTTTTCCGGGAGAGAACCATGGACTCGGACTTGGAGGTGCTGATTCCCATCACTAGAATCAGTTCCTTAAATTGAGTCGTTCGAAAAATTCGTTCACCGTGTGTAGTACAGTACAGTGCAGACATTCGCGGGAGAAGCAGCAAATAGGGTGTACGCGAGTCCCTACACAGCTCTGTGCATGCAGTACACCAGGCAGTGAGTGACACAGTCAGCACAGTTCAGTACGTGAACCTGAATCACTTCTGCAGCAGCAGTTCTGTGTGCAGGTCGGCGAATCATGAGTCAGTCAGTAACAGCTTCCCCAGCGGCAGATCTCGGTGTGTGTCAGTTCGCGAACGACACAAGCCCTCAGCACCCAATGAACGACGCGCACAGTGACTGAACGAGAGCCTCAATGTGACGTCCTCCTCCGCGACACAGTCAGTTCTCTGTGTCAGTAGGTTCGCGAGTCCTGATTCTGTCGTTCACTGAGTGATTCATGCCGTTAATCCGCGGTGAACGAATCGTTCGCTCAGTCCCTCCCCCCGTTCCATGATGAGTAGCTGGCTGTGTCGTTCGCCGACGTCGAGGGTTCAGTGAGTCACAGAATGCGCCAGTCCCACTCATACCGGCATGGTCGCGGCACAGCTCAACTGAACTGAGAAAGGAACGAATCAGTTCATGAAGTGATTCGGTTCAGTAAGTTCACTCAAAAGATTTGTTCGTTCGAACGAATCTTTTGCGAACGACACAACATTACAAGACTGTGGTCTGGGTGGACTACGAGATATAATGACTGTTGAACACCTTCGTTCGATAATGAAGGTTGCCTCAGCTCAAAGCCTGAGCCCCAACATTAATGAACTAGCATCCAAGCACTGACATTAATGTCAGTGCTTGGTGGTCCGAGGAACCTGGAGGAGAGAAACCTCCACAGAGTCATATTATTCTTATCTTTTTCTAAATGAAAAACACTTCCTTGTGGTCTACATAACATGTAATGTGGTTCTTTGGTCAAAATGTTGCATGGATTATGTTTTACAGATAATCTTCAAGCCGCTTTCTGACAGTCGCTTCAGGATGCGCCGTTTTGTGGGCTGTCTTATTTACGTGGCTCACCTTCGGCAGCGTCTTCTCCCCGTCGTCTTTGTTGTAGCGGTGTAGCGTGCAAGGACGGGAGTGGAAGAAGTGTCAAAAGATGGAGCAAACTGTTTTAATGACATTCAGTTCATGAAGTGATTCGGTTCAGTACGTTCACTCAAAAGATTCGTTCGTTCGAACGAATCGTTTGCAAATGACACAACATTACAAGACTGTGGTCTGGGTGGACTACGAGATATAATGACTGTTGAACACCTTCGTTCGATAATGAAGGTTGCCTCAGCTCAAAGCCTGAGCCCCGACATTAATGAACTAGCATCCAAGAAAAGATGGCAGGTATCTGGCTTGGGCACATCAGATTAGATCAGTGTGTTGCAAACTGAGCAGTTTAAAGTCCTGAATGGTTGGTTTATTCATTGTTATTTTATTTTCAAATTTATTAGCCTGTGGAAAAAGTTAATGTTGATATTTACCTCAGAAAGCTGCAAATAGAAAAGAGGCATTTATGTCAGAGTTTGTTGGTGACGAACCCCAAGATGCAACGAAGGCGGCAGGCATTGTGCGGGAAAACATGATTTAATGTCCATGAAATAAAGACAAAAAACAAAAACACTTACTGTGACACGAAGGAACTATGACAAGAGCAGAGTGAACAAAAGTAGACAGAGCTACAACGACAATTATTATGACAGGTAGTACTGACAACAAGTATTAGCAACAATGACAATGACAATAATCCAGCAGTGACTGGAGGGTAGGGCAGGTATAAATAGCAGCTGGCTGATTGACACCAGGTGTGGCCAGGTGCCAATCAGCCACAGCTGAGGGGACACAGCACTCAGGTAGACAAACAGGAAACAGAACCAAAACAAGAGCGCTGACAGGAAATACTACACACACAGAGGAAAAACTAAAACACAACCAAACTGTCAGGGGCAAGCCTGACAGTAGCCCCCCTTCCCAAAACGGATACCAGACGTTCTAAAAAAACCAACCCCCCCAAAAAAACCAGTCCAAAGTCACGGGAGGGTGGAGGGACAACAAGGAGGTTGGCCGCCAGGCCAAGTGTCCCCGCAACCAGTGGGGAAGAGTCAGGTGGCGACGGCGAGTTGAACGCCGCTGCAATTGGCGAGGTGGTCGCCCATGAAACGACCACATCTGTGGCCGACAAGAGGTTGGTGGCGCCCTCTGCTGGCCCACCGGAGACGATGGCGGCGCCCTCTGCTGGCCCACCGGAGACGATGGCGGCGCCCTCTGTTTCAGACCCACCGGAGATGATGGCGCCGTCTGTTTCAAACCCACCGGAGATGATGGCGCCGTCTGTTTCAGACCCACCGGAGATGATGGCGCCGTCTGTTTCAGACCCACCGGAGATGGTGGCGCCGTCTGATTCAGACCCACCGTAGATGGTGGCGCCGTCTGTTTCAGACCCACCGGAGATGATGGCGCCGTCTGTTTCAGACCCACCGGAGATGGTGGCGCCGTCTGCTGGCCCACCGGACTGCATGGTGACGGCGTCTGCTGGCCCACCGGAGTGCATGGTGGCGGCGTCTGCTGGCCCACCGGAGTGCATGGTGGCGACGTCTGCTGGCCCACCGGAGTGCATGGTGGCGGCGTCTGCTGGCCCACCGGAGTGCATGGTGGCGGCGTCTCTTGGCCCACCGGAGTGCATGGTGGCATCTGTTGCAGACCCACTGGGGTGGGAAGTAGCTGTTCCTCCCCAGCTGCACAGCTACTCATAGCCCCGCCCCTCAGGGGACGGATCCCAGACGTCACCAGATAGGCCCACAGACGACAGGGGTGGGTGGGAGAGGGCTTGGAATGAGGCCGAACTTTTCTTTAATTTAGCCATTAATTCCAAAGCCTTGTTAAGCCTCTCCGCCATGGACATCTCTGCGAGGTTCGAATTTGGCTGGATTATTATGTCATTGTCGATGTCACTACTACCTGTGATAATACTTGTCGTTGTAGCTCTGTCTACTTTTGTTCACTCTGCTCATGTCATAGTTCCTTCGTGTCACAGTAAGTGTTTTTGTTTCTTGTCCACAGTTAGCCTTTGTGCTATTTTAGTTCATAGCCAAGTTTGTTCTCCGCCTTGTGCGCGCCTTTTGTTGTTACCCTTTTGTTTGTTTTTTTTTGCTATAGTGCTAAATTAAATCATGTTTTCTTGTACCAAGCCTGCCGTCATCTCTGCATCTTGGGGTTCGTCACCAACAAACTCTGACAATTCAATTTTTATTTAAATTGTATTTGATATGCCATTGATATTTTTTAATTATTATTATTATTATTTGAAACTGGATTTTGCATGTCACTATGAAGTTATACGAGCCTTGCTTGTTCAATATTCACTGCAAAACTTGTTTGGGTCCTTATCAAAAGGTTAATTTGTTCAACCTTGGCCCGCGGCTTTGTTCAGTTTTACATTTTGGCCCACTCTGCATTTGAGTTTGACACCCCTGTCGTAGAGGACAGACCCACAGGCCTGCTTGCCGCCTCCGTGCCTGAAGTGGCAAACATGTCGGTCCGTCCGTCAGCAATTACGAGGTTGTTTTAAAAATGACGTGCCTTTCATCTGCGTGTCTACCCTCTCTCGCTACATGACTTTAATGGCCCTGACATCATGTAAGCCCCCCGGCAGCTGGTTGTTTGCGTGCACGTGTCTGGGTTGCTTGTAGATGAACAGGGAGTTGTTGCTACCTGCACGGTGGCGTGGCTCTAATCCCTGTTTGTTCTGCTCCAGCACCAGAAGAGAATGTCCCCACCACCTCCCCCATCACACACACACACACACACACACACATATGTTTGGCACACCTGCAGCCTCACGTTGACATGCACACACATTCATGGCGCAAAGAAGGGCAGTAATTAATACATCCTGTCTGTACAGAAGATACTTTACAATAGAGCGGTGATTGTGACGAGGGGTTCAATTTCAAATAAAGGATGATATGCAAAAATGACGGCTATTCCACTTTTATAGTACTTTACTGTTGTTGTAGTGAAGTAAGTCATTTTCACATGTTTCAAATACAAACACGATAATTAAATAGCAGCACACCGCATGATGCAACAACAGAAACATTGCAAATAAAATAATGAATATGATAATAAATATTATATTTATACAAACCCCGTTTCTATATGAGTTGGGAAATTGTGTTAGATGTAAATATAAACGGAATACAATAATTAGCAAATCCTTTTCAACCCATATTCAGTTGAATATGCTACAAAGACAACATATTTGATGTTCAAACTCATAAACTTTTTTTTATTTTTTTGCAAATAATAATTAACTTAGAATTTCATGGCTGCAACACGTGCCAAAGTAGTTGGGAAAGGGCATGTTCACCACTGTGTTACATGGCCTTTCCTTTTAACAACACTCAGTAAACGTTTGGGAACTGAGGAGACACATTTTTGAAGCTTCTCAGGTGGAATTCTTTCCCATTCTTGCTTGATGTACAGCTTAAGTTGTTCAACAGTCCGGGGGTCTCCGTTGTGCTATTTTAGGCTTCATAATGCGCCACACATTTTCAATGGGAGACAGGTCTGGACTACAGGCAGGCCAGTCTAGTACCCGCACTCTTTTACCATGAAGCCACGTTGATGTAACACGTGGCTTGGCATTGTCTTGCTGAAATAAGCAGGGGCGTCCATGGTAACGTTGCTTGGATGGCAACATATGTTGCTCCAAAACCTGAATCTACCTTTCAGCATTAATGGTGCCTTCACAGATGTGTAAGTTACCCATGTCTTGGGCACTAATACACCCCCATACCATCACACATGCTGGCTTTTACACTTTGCGCCTATAACAATCCGGATGGTTCTTTTCCTCTTTGGTCCGGAGGACACGACGTCCACAGTTTCCAAAAACAATTTGAAATGTGGACTCGTCAGACCAGAGAACACTTTTCCACTTTGTATCAGTCCATCTTAGATGAGCTCAGGCCCAGCGAAGCCGACGGCGTTTCTGGGTGTTGTTGATAAACGGTTTTCGCCTCGCATAGGAGAGTTTTAACTTGCACTTACAGATGTAGCGACCAACTGTAGTTACTGACAGTGGGTTTCTGAAGTGTTCCTTAGCCCATGTGGCGATATCCTTTACACACTGATGTCGCTCGTTGATGCAGTACAGCCTGAGGGATCGAAGGCTGCTTACGTGCAGTGATTTCTCCAGATTCTCTGAACCCTTTGATGATGTTACGGACCGTAGATGGTGAAATCCCTAAATTCCTTGCAATAGCTGGTTGAGAAAGGTTTTTTCTTAAACTGTTCAACAATTTGCTCACGCATTTGTTGACAAAAAAAGTGACTCTCGCCCCCATCCTTGTTTGTGAATGACTGAGCATTTCATGGAATCTACTTTTATACCCAATCATGGCACCCACCTGTTCCCAATTAGCCTGCACACCTGTGGGATGTTCCAAATAAGTGTTTGATGAGCATTCCTCAACTTTATCAGTTTTTGTTGCCACCTTTCCCAACTTCTTTGTCACGTGTTGCTGGCATCAAATTCTAAAGTTAATGATTATTTGTTTATCAGTTTGAACATCAAATATGTTGTCTTTGTAGCATATTCAACTGAATATGGGTTGAAAAGGATTTGCAAATCATTGTATTCCGTTTATATTTACATCTAACACAATTTCCCAACTCATATGGAAACGGGGTTTGTAGCACATCTCTCAATGGATATTTTGAATAAGTACAGTGTTTTGGAAAAATATACTTAATAATGTTTTATGTTTGTTGTCATTTCAGCTCATTATTTTCAGCAAAAGCAAATAATTTGCAGTGTCAAGTGTTATTGATGCTAAAAGTCTTGACATGGCTACTTAACGGAGATTAAGCCTCAGCTCCGGCCAGGCTCTCATGTCTGGGAGTTGAGCTCGTACATACCAGTCAGTCAGTGGGTTAATCTACCAGTCAGACCAGGAGAGACCACCAACGTGCTCCCGGGTCTATGTTGGACTGCGAGTGTGCGACGCTCAGGCACGTTATCGTCCACCAGCTATGATAGGAGCTGAAGTGTAAAGATTTGCACAGTTCGTTTCACAACTGCTCTTATCTTCCCTCACTGGAGTGAGAAGTGATACCAGCACTGTTGCTACTCTTGTACAATTCTGGAGATGACCAGTCATAAACTGTAGTGTAGATGGCTGCAGCCATGATATTAAAGGGGGAACATTATCACAATTTCAGAATGGTTAAAACCAGTGACGTGCGGTGAGGTTGATGGCTGGTGAGGCACTGACTTCATCACAGTCAGATTTACAAACATATGAACCCTAAAGAGTATCTTATTCACCATTTGATTGGCAGCAGTTAACGGGTTATGTTTAAAAGCTCATACCAGCATTCTTCCCTGCTTGGCACTCAGCATCAAGGCTTGGAATTGGGGGTTAAATCACCAAAAATTATTCCCGGGCGCGGCGCCGCTGCTGCCCACTGCTCCCCTCACCTCCCAGGGGGTGATAAAGGGGATGGGTCAAATGCAGAGGACAAATTTCACCACACCTAGTGTGTGTGTGACAACCATTGTTACTTTAACTTAACTTTAACTTTACACATACAAACTGTAGCACAGAAAAAAGCACATTTAATAAAAAAAACGTCTTACCTTTACTTCAATCAATCAATCAATCAATGTTTATTTATATAGCCCTAAATCACAAGTGTCTCAAAGGGCTGCACAAGCCACAACGACATCCTCGGTATAGCCCACATAAGGGCAAGGAAAAACTCACCCCAGTGGGACGTCGATGTGAATGACTATGAGAAAACTTGGAGAGGACCGCATATGTGGGTAACCCCCCCCCCCTCTAGGGAGACCAAATGCAATGGATGTCGAGTGGGTCTAACATAATATTGTGAGAGTCCAGTCCATAGTGGATCCAGCATAACAGTAAGAGTCCAGTCCACAGTGGGGTCGGCAGGAAACCATCCCGAGCGGAGACGGGTCAGCAGCGCAGAGATGTTCCCAACCGATATACAGGCGAGCGGTCCACCCCGGGTCCCGACCCCGGACAGCCAGCACCCCATCCATGGCCACCGGATCTGTGTGTCTTCCCCTCCACAAGGGATAGGGGGGAGCAGAGGAGAAAAGAAAAGAAACGGCAGATCAACTGGTCTAAAAAAAAGGGGGGCTATTCAAAGGCTAGAGTATACAAATGAGTTTTGAGATGGGACTTAAATGTTTCTACTGAGGTAGCATCTCTAATTGTTACCGGGAGGGCATTCCATAGTGCTGGAGCCCGAATAGAAAACGCTCTACAGCCCGCAGACTTTTTTTGGGCTCACTAATAAGCCGGAGTTCTTTGAACGCAGATTTCTTGCCGGGACATATGGTACAATACAATCGGTAAGATAGGCTGGAGCTAGACCGTGTAGTATTTTATACGTAAGTAGTAAACTTATAAATAAAGTCCATTCGCCGCTGTTGTGCTGGATTAATGCACCCCCTGACGGGAGTGTTATATCAACTAAAGCCCTCACTTAAACTTTCCACGTGCAAGATTGAATCTATTTAAAAAAAGTGTAACCGAGGGTTTATAAATGTCGCCTATACTGTATGAAACTACAAAATAACAAACACGGAGGCTCCAGTTTACACGAGGACCACTTTATTTACCTTCTTTCAAAAACCTCCGCTCCACTCCAACGTGTCATCACTTCCGCTCTTGGCGCCTTCAAAATAAGAGCTCAAGGCATATACTGTATAACAGCGCATAACAGGAACTTAACATCACAAAGAAGAAAGCCCATAAAAATAGGTTACAAAAGTTATTTAATAAGAAGTCAAAAAGTGCAAAAACAATAATGTTCGTGTTGGGGGAGTTGTGAATTAGGTACACCTGCAGTCTGCAGGTGTACCTAATGTTGTGGCCCTGCAGTCATTCACAACTCCTCCAACACGAACATTATTGTTTTTGCACTTTTTGGCTTCTTATGAAATAACTTTTTTAAATGGATTCAATCTTGCACGTGGAAAGTTTAAGTGTGGGCTTTAGTTGATATAACAATTCTACGGCGGGGGTGCAGGAGGCGGTGCTACTGGAGCCTCAGCCAGTGCGTCTTTTGCAGCCGTTTTATGATCGCTCAGCACAATAAATACGTTACACACATACAGTTGTTGACAAAATACACTGTACATTATATACCTCAGCTAACTAAACTATGGAAATGTGTAATATAATTCATATAGCAATACGGTCTCACTGCACAGCAGGCCAGCAGTTAGCCGAGTCCGCAATCCATGGTGAGGCACTGAGTGACGTGCCTCAACTGGCTGCTGTTCACCGCACCGTCTCTTCTCAGTATTTGAACGGCAAATGTGAAAATTCAGCGATTTTGAATAAAAAGAATCTAAAACTGGTGAAGTTAAATGGAAAACAACTTTATAGTATAATCACTGCATACATATAACAATTTAATTACATTTTTTTCTTTTTACTTTTTTTTTCTTTCCAGTGCACGTCACTGGTTAAAACCATTAAAAATCAGTTCCCAGTGGCTTATTATATTTTTCGAAGTTTTTTTCAAAATTTTACCTATCACGCAATATCCCTAAAAAACCTTCAAAGTGCCTGATTTTAACCACCGTTATAAACACCCATCCATTTTCCTGTGACGTCACATAGTGAATACAAACAAACATGGCGGATAGAACAGCAAGCTATAGCGACATTAGCTCGGATTCAGACTCGGATTTCAGCGGCTTAAGCGATTCAACAGATTACGCATGTATTGAAACGGATGGTTGTAGTGTGGAGGCAGGTAGCGAAAACGAAATTGAAGAAGAAACTGAAGCTATTGAGCCATATCGGTTTGAACCGTATGCAAGCGAAACCGACGAAAACGACACGACAGCCAGCGACACGGGAGAAAGCGAGGACGAATTCGGCGATCGCCTTCTAACCAACGATTGGTATGTGTTTGTTTGGCATTAAAGGAAACTAACAACTATGAACTAGGTTTACAGCATATGAAATACATTTGGCAACAACATGCACTTTGAGAGTGCAGACAGCCCAATTTTCATCAATTAATATATTCTGTAGACATACCCTCATCCGCGCTCTTTTCCTGAAAGCTGATCCGTCCAGTTTTGGAGTTGATGTCAGCAGGCCAGGGAAGCTAGGGTCGATATTCTTCTCTTGATCATCTTCGGTGGCATAAGGGACGGTGTGAGCCAAGACATCCAGGGGGTTTAGCTCGCTCGTCTGCGGGAACAAACTGCCGCCATTGCTTGCCGTGCTACCGAGGTCCTTTGTCCCTGAATTGCTCACACACTCCGGCAGATTCAATGGGGGTCTGGCGGCAAATTTCTTTGACTTTATCGTTGGAAATGCATCTGCTTTGAGTGTCGCAGGATATCCACACATTCTTGCCATCTCTGTCGTAGCATAGCTCAAATTCACATGTGAATAATGCTGTATGATAGACTGTATTTATGTTATTCACATGTGAATAATGCTGTATAATAGACTGTATTTATATTATTCACATGTGAATAATGCTGTATAATAGACTGCATTTATATTATTCACATGTGAATAATGCTGTATAATAGACTGTATTTATAGTATTCACTTGTGAATAATGCTGTATAATAGACTGCATTTATATTATTCACTTTTGAATAATGCTGTATAATAGACTGCATTTATATTATTCACATGTGAACAAAGCTGTATAATAGACTGTATTTATATTATTCACATGTGAATAATGTTGCATAATAGACTGCATTTATGTTATTCACATGTGAATAATGCTGTATAATAGACTGTATTTATATTATTCACATGTGAATAATGCTGTATAATAGACTGCATTTATATTATTCACATGTGAATAATGCTGTATAATAGACTGTATTTATGTTATTCACATGTGAATAATGCTGTATAATAGACTGTATTTATATTATTCACATGTGAATAATGCTGTATAATAGACTGCATTTATATTATTCACATGTGAATAATGTTGTATAATAGACTGCATTTATGTTATTCACATGTGAATAATGTTGTATAATAGACTGCATTTATGTTATTCACATGTGAATAATGCTGTATAATAGACTGCATTTATGTTATTCACATGTGAATAATGTTGTATAATAGACTGCATTTATGTTATTCACATGTGAATAATGCTGTATAATAGACTGCATTTATGTTATTCACATGTGAATAATGCTGTATAATAGACTGCATTTATATTATTCACATGTGAATAATGCTGTATAATAGACTGTATTTATATTATTCACATGTGAATAATGTTGTATAATAGACTGTATTTATATTATTCACATGTGAATAATGCTGTATAATAGACTGCATTTATATTATTCACATGTGAATAATGCTGTATAATAAACTGCATTTATGTTATTCACATGTGAATAATGCTGTAAAATAGACTGCATTTATATTAGTCACATGTGAATAATGCTGTATAATAGACTGTATTTATATTATTCACATGTGAATAATGTTGTATAATAGACTGTATTTATGTTATTCACATGTGAATAATGCTGTATAATAGACTGCATTTATATTAGTCACATGTGAATAATGCTGTATAATAGACTGCATTTATGTTATTCACATGTGAATAATGCTGTATAATAGACTGCATTTATATTATTCACTTGTGAATAATGCTGTATAATAGACTGCATTTATATTATTCACATGTGAATAATGCTGTATAATAGACTGCATTTATACTATTCACATGTGAATAATGCTGTATAATAGACTGCATTTATGTTATTCACATGTGAATAATGCTGTATAATAGACTGCATTTATATTATTCACATGTGAATAATGCTGTATAATAGACTGCATTTATATTATTCACATGTGAATAATGCTGTATAATAGACTGTATTTATTCACATGTAAAAAATACCTAAGTGTTTATTGTTTATTGTGAGCAAACTGTGGTGCTGATTTTCCCCCAGGGATCAATAAAGTACTTTCTATTCTATTCTATTCTAAATATACATACAAATGAGGTATTATATTCTAAATATACCTACAAATGAGCCGAAATAGCATGTTAGCATCGATTAGCTTGCAGTCCTGCACTGACCAAAATATGCCTGATTAGCACTCCAACAAGTCAATAACGTCAACAAAGCTCAGCTCTGTGCATTCACGCACAGTATACAACTTTTGGTGGACAAAATGAGACAAAGGAGGAGTGGAAGACTTTACATGTAAACAAAGTGTTGCGCCACAGTCCACACTATGGTGAGTTCAAGAACCGTCGAAATCAGTAGGACAAAGCGATGTTCACCAAATGCTGTCATCAGTGAAGCATACACACAAACATATTAAACACTGGTAGTTCTAACAATTATCGAGGTTTGTGTCATTTTTGTCTTTAAACAAAAAACATACTAAAACAAACTTATTTTTTCCCCATTTTTTTTCTATTTTTAACCTTTTAAAAAATGCTCCAGGGAGCCACTAGGGCGGCACTAAAGAGCCGCGGGTTGCTGACCCCCGGTCTATATGAATGAGTCCTTTTGCGGGAGTTCTTGGCGTTGGTTGCTCCTCTCCCTGTCACATCCAGAATCAGGTGTGTGTTCAAACGTAGGAAGACCGGCATGTTTAGCTGTCGCCTCTATAACGCACAGACCAAACATCGCTCTTACCTTCCTCTCCACTGCCCAATTTGTTTTCATCCCCTCCACCCCCATAACTTTTCATCCGAAGAGGCAGCGTGCCATGAAACACCCACGGTCATCAAAGACAAAGCAGGAAAAGGCGTGTGCGTGGGGGCGAGGGCCTTTTAGAAAGTGTCTGGAAGTGTGTGTGTGTGTGTGTGTGTGTGTGGCCTATGAGGTGTTCTACGCCATCGTCTGCTGGGGTAGGGGGAGCATGTCCGGAGACAGGAGCAGACCCAACAAAGCAACCAAGAGAACCGACTCCACCCTCGGTTGCCCACCAACTCTTGGTAATTAATCATGATCATGGTGCTTTTTTTGTGGACTTCTGGATCTGCCTCCCGGGAGCCTTTTGGCCATGGAGACCAGCTGCTGGGTCTCTGCCACACCAGAGTCCGTTTGGAGAGACCGGAGGAGATGCGGATGAAGAGACAGGGCTGCGGGACGGACAAGCTTCTCAGTGTCTTGGCTGAATGAGCAGGTATCGGACACCTCGGTCTCCTTGGACGTATCCTCGCTCGTCCATGCGGACTGGACGCTGGCCGAGAGTTGGTGAGCGGCCGAGGGTGGAGTCGGCTCTCTTGGTTGCTTTGTTGGGTCTGCTCCTCTCTCTGGCCATGCTCCCCCCAACCCAGCAGACGATGGCGTGGAACACCGCAGAGGCCACCACAGCATACTTGCCAACCTTGAGACCTCCGATTTTGGGAGGTGGGGGAGGAGGAGGAGGAGGGGGCGTGGTCGGGGGGGCGTGGTTGGGGCGTGGTTAAGAGGGGAGGAGTCAAGTATTTCATATATACTGTATATATATATATATATATAAGAAATACTTGACTTCCAGTGAATTCTAGCTATATATATATATATATATGTATATATATATATATATATATATATATATATATATATATATATGTATATATATATATATATATATATATATATATATATATATATATATATATATGTATGTGTGGGAAAAAAAATCACAAGACTATTTCATCTCTACAGGCCTGTTACATGAGGGGGGGTTCCCTCAATCATCAGGAGATGATGATTGAGGGAACCCCCCCTCATGAAACAGGCCTGTAGAGATGAAATAGTCTTGTGATTTTTTTTCCCACACATACATATATTGCGCTCTACTACGGTATCGAGCACAATTTTTTGGATAACCTTATTAAGACATATATATATATATATATATATATATATATATATATATATATATATATATATATATATATATATATATATATATATATATATATATATATATATTTTTTTTAATTTTTTTTTATTTTTATTTTTTATTATATATATATATTTATATATATATATATATATATAAGAGAAATACTTGAATTTCAGTGTTCATTTATTTACACATACACACACACACACACATAACACTCATCTACTCATTGTTGAGTTAAGGGTTAATAATAATAATAATAATAATAACTGGGATTCATATAGCGCTTTTCTAAGTACCCAAAGTCGCTTTACATGTAGAACCCATTAATCATTCACACCTGGTGGTGGTAAGCTACTTTCATAGCCACAGCTGCCCTGGGGTAGACTGACGGAAGCGTGGCTGCAATTTTTGCGCCAACGGCCCCTCCGACCACCACCAGTCCATAGTGGATCTAACATAATATTGTGAGAGTCCAGTCCATAGTGGATCTAACATAATATTGTGAGAGTCCAGTCCATAGTGGATCTAACATAATAGTGAGAGTCCAGTCCATAGTGGATCTAACATAATAGTGTGAGAGTCCAGTCCATAGTGGATCTAACATAATAGTGTGAGAGTCCAGTCCTTAGTGGATCCAACATAATAGTGAGAGTCCAGTCCATAGTGGATCTAACATAATAGTGTGAGAGTCCAGTCCATAGTGGATCTAACATAATAGTGATAGAGTCCAGTCCATAGTGGATCTAACATAATATTGTGAGAGTCCAGTCCATAGTGGATCTAACATAATATTGTGAGAGTCCAGTCCATAGTGGATCTAACATAATAGTGTGAGAGTCCAGTCCATAGTGGATCTAACATAATAGTGTTAGAGTCCAGTCCATAGTGGGTCTAACATAATAGTGAGAGTCCAGTCCATAGTGGATCTAACATAATAGTGTATGAGTCCAGTCCATAGTGGATCTAACATAATAGTGAGAGTCCAGTCCATAGTGGATCTAACATAATAGTGAGAGTCTAGTCCATAGTGGATCTAACATAATAGTTAGAGTCCAGTCCATAGTGGATCTAACATAATAGTGTGAGTCCAGTCCATACTGGATCTAACATTATAGTGAGAGTCCAGTCCATAGTGGATCAAACATAATAGTGAGAGTCCAGTCCATAGTGGATCTAACATAATAGTGTGAGAGTCCAGTCCATAGTGGATCTAACATAATAGTGAGAGTCCAGTCCATAGTGGATCTAACATAATAGTGTGAGAGTCCAGTCCATAGTGGATCTAACATAATAGTGAGAGTCCAGTCCATAGTGGATCTAACATAATATTGTGAGAGTCCAGTCCATAGTGGATCTAACATAATAGTGAGAGTCCAGTCCATAGTGGATCTAACATAATAGTGTGAGAGTCCAGTCCATAGTGGATCTAACATAATAGTGAGAGTCCAGTCCATACATGATCTAACATAATAGTGAGAGTCCAGTCCATAGTGGATCTAACATAATAGTGTGAGAGTCCAGTCCATAGTGGATCCAACATAATAGTGAGAGTCCAGTCCATAGTGGATCTAACATAATAGTGAGAGTCCAGTCCATAGTGGATCTAACATAATAGTGTGAGAGTCCAGTCCAATAGTGGATCTAACATAATAGTGAGAGTCCAGTCCATAGTGGATCTAACATAATAGTGAGAGTCCAGTCCATAGTGGATCTAACATAATAGTGAGAGTCCAGTCCATAGTGGATCTAACATAATAGTGAGAGTCCAGTCCATAGTGGATCTAACATAATAGTGAGAGTCCAGTCCATAGTGGATCTAACATAATAGTGTGAGAGTCCAGTCCATAGTGGATCCAACATAATAGTGAGAGTCCAGTCCATAGTGGATCTAACATAATAGTGAGAGTCCAGTCCATAGTGGATCTAACATAATAGTGTGAGAGTCCAGTCCAATAGTGGATCTAACATAATAGTGAGAGTCCAGTCCATAGTGGATCTAACATAATAGTGAGAGTCCAGTCCATAGTGGATCTAACATAATAGTGAGAGTCCAGTCCATAGTGGATCTAACATAATAGTGAGAGTCCAGTCCATAGTGGATCTAACATAATAGTGAGAGTCCAGTCCATAGTGGATCTAACATAATATTATGAGAGTCCAGTCCATAGTGGATCTAACATAATAGTGAGAGTCCAGTCCATAGTGGATCTAACATAATAGTGTGAGAGTCCAGTCCATAGTGGATCCAACATAATAGTGAGAGTCCAGTCCATAGTGGATCTAACATAATAGTGAGAGTCCAGTCCATAGTGGATCTAACATAATAGTGTGAGAGTCCAGTCCAATAGTGGATCTAACATAATAGTGAGAGTCCAGTCCATAGTGGATCTAACATAATAGTGAGAGTCCAGTCCATAGTGGATCTAACATAATAGTGAGAGTCCAGTCCATAGTGGATCTAACATAATAGTGAGAGTCCAGTCCATAGTGGATCTAACATAATAGTGAGAGTCCAGTCCATAGTGGATCTAACATAATAGTGAGAGTCCAGTCCATAGTGGATCTAACATAATAGTGTGAGAGTCCAGTCCTTAGTGGATCTAACATAATAGTGAGAGTCCAGTCCATAGTGGATCTAACATAATAGTGAGAGTCCAGTCCATAGTGGATCTAACATAATAGTGAGAGTCCAGTCCATAGTGGATCTAACAAAATAATGAGAGTCCAGTCCATAGTGGATCTAACATAATATTGTGAGAGTCCAGTCCATAGTGGATCCAACATAATAGTGAGAGTCCAGTCCATAGTGGATCTAACAAAATAGTGAGAGTCCAGTCCATAGTGGATCTAACATAATATTGTGAGAGTCCAGTCCATAGTGGATCTAACATAATAGTGAGAGTCCAGTCCATAGTGGATCTAACATAATAGTGAAAGTCCAGTCCATAGTGGATCTAACATAATAGTGAGAGTCCAGTCCATAGTGGATCTAACATAATAGTGAGAGTCCAGTCCATAGTGGATCTAACATAATATTGTGAGAGTCCAGTCCATAGTGGATCTAACATAATAGTGAGAGTCCAGTCCATAGTGGATCTAACATAATAGTGTGAGAGTCCAGTCCATAGTGGATCTAACATAATAGTGAGAGTCCAGTCCATACATGATCTAACATAATAGTGAGAGTCCAGTCCATAGTGGATCTAACATAATAGTGTGAGAGTCCAGT
This sequence comes from Nerophis lumbriciformis, assembly GCF_033978685.3. Lineage (NCBI taxonomy): Eukaryota > Metazoa > Chordata > Actinopteri > Syngnathiformes > Syngnathidae > Nerophis > Nerophis lumbriciformis. Next base: position 41,838,978 of record NC_084561.2, on the reverse strand, counting down.
CCATAGTGGATCCAACATAATAGTGAGAGTCCAGTCCATAGTGGATCTAACATAATAGTGAGAGTCCAGTCCATAGTGGATCTAACATAATAGTGTGAGAGTCCAGTCCAATAGTGGATCTAACATAATAGTGAGAGTCCAGTCCATAGTGGATCTAACATAATAGTGAGAGTCCAGTCCATAGTGGATCTAACATAATAGTGAGAGTCCAGTCCATAGTGGATCTAACATAATAGTGAGAGTCCAGTCCATAGTGGATCTAACATAATAGTGAGAGTCCAGTCCATAGTGGATCTAACATAATAGTGTGAGAGTCCAGTCCATAGTGGATCCAACATAATAGTGAGAGTCCAGTCCATAGTGGATCTAACATAATAGTGAGAGTCCAGTCCATAGTGGATCTAACATAATAGTGTGAGAGTCCAGTCCAATAGTGGATCTAACATAATAGTGAGAGTCCAGTCCATAGTGGATCTAACATAATAGTGAGAGTCCAGTCCATAGTGGATCTAACATAATAGTGAGAGTCCAGTCCATAGTGGATCTAACATAATAGTGAGAGTCCAGTCCATAGTGGATCTAACATAATAGTGAGAGTCCAGTCCATAGTGGATCTAACATAATATTATGAGAGTCCAGTCCATAGTGGATCTAACATAATAGTGAGAGTCCAGTCCATAGTGGATCTAACATAATAGTGTGAGAGTCCAGTCCATAGTGGATCCAACATAATAGTGAGAGTCCAGTCCATAGTGGATCTAACATAATAGTGAGAGTCCAGTCCATAGTGGATCTAACATAATAGTGTGAGAGTCCAGTCCAATAGTGGATCTAACATAATAGTGAGAGTCCAGTCCATAGTGGATCTAACATAATAGTGAGAGTCCAGTCCATAGTGGATCTAACATAATAGTGAGAGTCCAGTCCATAGTGGATCTAACATAATAGTGAGAGTCCAGTCCATAGTGGATCTAACATAATAGTGAGAGTCCAGTCCATAGTGGATCTAACATAATAGTGAGAGTCCAGTCCATAGTGGATCTAACATAATAGTGTGAGAGTCCAGTCCTTAGTGGATCTAACATAATAGTGAGAGTCCAGTCCATAGTGGATCTAACATAATAGTGAGAGTCCAGTCCATAGTGGATCTAACATAATAGTGAGAGTCCAGTCCATAGTGGATCTAACAAAATAATGAGAGTCCAGTCCATAGTGGATCTAACATAATATTGTGAGAGTCCAGTCCATAGTGGATCCAACATAATAGTGAGAGTCCAGTCCATAGTGGATCTAACAAAATAGTGAGAGTCCAGTCCATAGTGGATCTAACATAATATTGTGAGAGTCCAGTCCATAGTGGATCTAACATAATAGTGAGAGTCCAGTCCATAGTGGATCTAACATAATAGTGAAAGTCCAGTCCATAGTGGATCTAACATAATAGTGAGAGTCCAGTCCATAGTGGATCTAACATAATAGTGAGAGTCCAGTCCATAGTGGATCTAACATAATATTGTGAGAGTCCAGTCCATAGTGGATCTAACATAATAGTGAGAGTCCAGTCCATAGTGGATCTAACATAATAGTGTGAGAGTCCAGTCCATAGTGGATCTAACATAATAGTGAGAGTCCAGTCCATACATGATCTAACATAATAGTGAGAGTCCAGTCCATAGTGGATCTAACATAATAGTGTGAGAGTCCAGTCCATAGTGGATCCAACATAATAGTGAGAGTCCAGTCCATAGTGGATCTAACATAATAGTGAGAGTCCAGTCCATAGTGGATCTAACATAATAGTGTGAGAGTCCAGTCCAATAGTGGATCTAACATAATAGTGAGAGTCCAGTCCATAGTGGATCTAACATAATAGTGAGAGTCCAGTCCATAGTGGATCTAACATAATAGTGAGAGTCCAGTCCATAGTGGATCTAACATAATAGTGAGAGTCCAGTCCATAGTGGATCTAACATAATAGTGAGAGTCCAGTCCATAGTGGATCTAACATAATAGTGTGAGAGTCCAGTCCATAGTGGATCCAACATAATAGTGAGAGTCCAGTCCATAGTGGATCTAACATAATAGTGAGAGTCCAGTCCATAGTGGATCTAACATAATAGTGTGAGAGTCCAGTCCAATAGTGGATCTAACATAATAGTGAGAGTCCAGTCCATAGTGGATCTAACATAATAGTGAGAGTCCAGTCCATAGTGGATCTAACATAATAGTGAGAGTCCAGTCCATAGTGGATCTAACATAATAGTGAGAGTCCAGTCCATAGTGGATCTAACATAATAGTGAGAGTCCAGTCCATAGTGGATCTAACATAATATTATGAGAGTCCAGTCCATAGTGGATCTAACATAATAGTGAGAGTCCAGTCCATAGTGGATCTAACATAATAGTGTGAGAGTCCAGTCCATAGTGGATCCAACATAATAGTGAGAGTCCAGTCCATAGTGGATCTAACATAATAGTGAGAGTCCAGTCCATAGTGGATCTAACATAATAGTGAGAGTCCAGTCCATAGTGGATCTAACAAAATAATGAGAGTCCAGTCCATAGTGGATCTAACATAATATTGTGAGAGTCCAGTCCATAGTGGATCCAACATAATAGTGAGAGTCCAGTCCATAGTGGATCTAACAAAATAGTGAGAGTCCAGTCCATAGTGGATCTAACATAATATTGTGAGAGTCCAGTCCATAGTGGATCTAACATAATAGTGAGAGTCCAGTCCATAGTGGATCTAACATAATAGTGAAAGTCCAGTCCATAGTGGATCTAACATAATAGTTAGAGTCCAGTCCATAGTGGGGCCAGCAGGAGACCATCCCGAGCGGAGACGGGTCAGTGAAAATGCACATCTAGTTAAAGTGCATATATTATTGCACACATGTTTTGCATTAACAGATGTGTTGGCTGATAAAACATTTAATCAGAAACATAAGTATGAAGTATATGGATATGAATATAATAAATATGAATACAATTTAGTGATTTATCACCTCATGTTGATTAAGATAAATTCATTATGCATAACACGTCAAAAATAATTTTTTTTACCATCCACATTTCTTCCAATGTACAACTTTTTGAATGAAATGTTTTTCAAAACAATGCACAGTAGCACCAAATTAAAATATATGGAGATGTTGTAGTTCTTCTTTTGAACGCTAGATGGCAGTACACATCCAGCAATCAGCAGTAATTCTCCCAGGTTGAGTGCAACATGGGGGATTTTATATTTGTTATTCCACTGCTAGTCATGAATCTTAAACTATATATTGGTTCCAAAATGTATTTTCAACTGTCTTCAACCTGTTTTACACGTTTTCCCATAATCATTAAGTCACACCGGGCATTTGTTTAAAGCCACTTAGCAATTGATTACTTTTTTTAGGCAGCATTTTTCATCATTTTAAACAAACGTACAATAAGGCCCATGTGCAAAGTGCCATTTATTGCACATTATCAAGAAAAAAAATTAATTAAAAGGAGGATAAACATAATAATTGCAAGCATATTAATATATACAATGTCAGTATGTACTGTAGGACCACAAAATAAAATATTTCACTTGTATTTGTGCAGATTAGTATTAAGTATATAAGAATGAGGTATTAAGTATGTGAAATCTAAAATGCCAATCAAAAATAATATTAACTAGAATAATTAATACATAAAAATATATTAATTATTCTAGTTATTATTATTTTTATGGATAATAAAAAAAAGAAGTAATAACTAGAATGTATTTATGTATTAATTATTCTAGTTATTATTATTTTTGATTGCCATTTTAAATAGTATGGCAAAATATTGACAACTAGAATAATTAATACATACAAATATATTTATGTATTAATTATTGTAGTTATTATTTTTATGGATAATAAAATCAAAAATAATAATAACTAAAATAATTAATACATACAAATATATTTATGTATGAATTATTCTAGTTATTATTATTTTTGATTGCCATTTTAGATAATATGGCAAAATATTAATAACTACAATAATTAATACATACACATATTTATGTATTAATTATTCTAGTAATTATTATTTTTATGGATAATAAAATCTAAAATCTAAAATAATAATAACTAGAATAATTCATACATAAAATACGTTTATGTATGAATTATTCTAGTTATTATTTTTGATTGTCATTTTAGATAATATGGTAAAATATTAATAACTAGAATAATTAATACATACAAATATATGTATGTATTTATTATTGTACTTATTATTTTTTTGGATAACACAATAAAAAAATCTAAAATAATAATAACTATAATAATTAATACATAAACATATTTATGTATTAAATATTCTAGTTATTATTATTTTTGATTGCCATTTTAGATAATATGGCAAAATATTAATCACTAAAATAATTAATACATACAAATATATTAATGTATTACTTATCCTAGTTATTATGATTTTTATGGCTAATAAAATCAAAAATTAAAAATAATAAAATATATATTTGTGTATTAATTATTATAGTTATTATTTTTATGGATAATGAAATACAAAATAAAAAATAGTAATAACTAAAATAATTCATACATAAATATTTTTAATGTATTAATTATTATAGTTATTAATATTTTTCCATATTATCTCAAATGGCAAATTATTCTAGTTATTATTATTTTTGATTGCAATTTTATATAATATGGCAATCAAAAATAATAATAACTAGAATAATTAATACATATATTTTTTTTAGTGTATTAATTATTCTAGTTATTTTATTTTTGATTGCCATATTATATAAAATGGCAATTAAAAATAATAATAATAACTAGAATAGTTTGCCATTTTAGATAATATGGCAAAATATTAATAACTACAATGATTAATACATAAATATATTTATGTATTAATTATTCTAGTAATTATTATTTTTATGAATAGTAAAATCTAAAATCCAAAAAAATAATAACTAGAATAATTCATACATAAAATACGTTTATTTATTAATTATTCTAGTTATTATTTTTGATTGCCATTTTAGATAATATGGTAAAATATTAATAACTAGAATAATTAATACATACAAATATATGTATATATTAATTATTCTAGTTATTATTATTTTTATGGATAATACAATAAAAAAATCAAAAATAATAATAACTATAATAATTCATACATAAACATATATTTATGTATTAAATATTCTAGTTATTATTATTTTTGATTGCCATTTTAGATAATATGGAAAAATATTAATCACTAAAATAATTAATACATACAAATATATTAATGTATTACTTATCCTAGTTATTATGATTTTTATGGCTAATAAAATCAAAAATCAAAAATAATAAAATATATATTTATGTATTAATTAATATAGTTATTATTTTTATGGATAATGAAATAAAAAATAGTAATAACTAGAATAATTCATACATAAATATTTTTAATGTATTAAGTATTATAGTTATTAATATTTTTCCATATTATCTCAAATGGCAAACGATTCTAGTCATTATTATTTTTGATTGCAATTTTATATGATATGGCAATCAAAAATAATAATAACTAGAATAATTAATACATATATATATTTTTAATGTATTAATTATTCTAGTTATTAGTATTTTTAATTGCCATATTATACAAAATGGCAATCAAAAATAATAATAACTAGAATAGTTCGCCATTTTAGATAATATGGCAAAATATTAATAACTACAATAATTAATACATAAATATATTTATGTATTAATTATTCTAGTAATTATTATTTTTATGAATAGTAAAATCTAAAATCTAAAATAATAATAACTAGAATATTTCATACATAAAATATGTTTATTTATGAATTATTCTAGTTATTATTTTTGATTGCCATTTTAGATAATATGGTAAAATATTAATAACTAGAATAATTAATACATACAAATATATGTATATATTAATTATTCTAGTTATTATTATTTTTATGGATAATACAATAAAAAAATCAAAAATAATAATAACTATTATAATTCATACATAAACATATATTTATGTATTAAATATTCTAGTTATTATTATTTTTGATTGCCATTTTGAATAATATGCCAAAATATTAATCACTAGAATAATTAATACATAAATATATATTTATGTATTACTTATTCTAGTTATTATGATTTTTATGGCTAATAAAATCAAAAATCAAAAATAATAAAATATATATTTATGTATTAATTATTATAGTTATTATTTTTATGAAAAATGAAAAAAAAAAAAAAAAATAGTAATAACTAGAATAATTCATACATAAATATTATATTATATTATTTTTGATTGCCATTTTATATAATATGGCAATTAAAAATACTAATAACTAGAATAATTAATACATTAAAAATATATATATGTATTAATTATTCTAGTTATTATTATTTTTAAATGCCATATTATATAAAATTGCAATCAAAAATAATAATAACTAGAATAATTTGCCATTTGAGATAATATGGAAAAACATTAATAACTATAATAATTAATACATTAAAAATATTTATGTATGAATTATTCTAGTTATTACCATTTTTTATTTTTTATTTCATTATCCATAAAAATAATAACTCTAATAATTAATACATAAATATATATTTTATTATTTTTGATTTTTGATTTTATTAGCCATACAAATCATAATAACTAGGATAAGAATAATAATTCATACATAAATATTTTTAATGTATTAATTATTATAGTTATTAATATTTTTCCATATTATCTCAAATGGCAAATTATTGTAGTTATTATTATTTTTGATTGCAATTTTTTATAATACGGCATTTAAAAATAATAACTAGAATAATTAGTACATATATATATATTTTTAATGTATTAATTATTCTAGTTATTAGTATTTTTAATTGCCATATTATATAAAATGGCAATCAAAAATAATAATAACTAGAATAGTTCGCCATTTTAGATAATATCGCAAAATATTAATAACTATAATGATTAATACATAAATATATTTATGTATTAATTATTCTAGTAATTATTATTTTTATGAATAGTAAAATCTAAAATCCAAAAAAATAATAACTAGAATAATTCATACATAAAATACGTTTATTTATTAATTATTCTAGTTATTATTTTTGATTGCCATTTTAGATAATATGGTCAAATATTAATAACTAGAATAATTAATACATACACATATATGTATGTATTAATTATTCTACTAATTATTATTTTTATGGATAATACAATAAAAAAATAAAAAATAATTATAACTATAATAATTAATACATAAACATATATTTATGTATTAAATATTCTAGTTATTATTATTTTTGATTGCCATTTTAAATAATATGCCAAAATATTAATCACTAGAATAATTAATACATAAAAATATATTTATGTATTACTTATTCTAGTTATTATGATTTTTATGGCTAATAAAATCAAAAATCAAAAATGATAACTAGAATAATTAATACATAAAATACATATTTATGTATTCATTATTCTAGCTATTATTTTTATGGGTAATGATATACAAAATAAAAAATAGTAATAACTAGAATAATGAATGCATACAAAATATATTTATGTATGAATTATTCTAGTTATTATTATTTTTGATTGCCATATTATACAAAATGGCAATCAAAAATAATAATAGCTAGAATAGTTCGCCATTTTAGATAATATGGCAAAATATTAATAACTATAATAATTCATACATAAAAAAATATTTATGTATGAATTATTCTAGTTATTATTATTTTTGATTGACATTTTAGATAATATGGCAAAATAAAAATTACTAAAATAATGAATACATAAAAATATATTTTTGTATTAATTACTCTAGTTATTACTATTTTTTATTTTGTATTTCATTATCCATAAAAATAATAGCTAGAATAATTAATACATAAATATATATTTTATGTATTAATTATTCTAGTTATTATTTTTGATTTTTGATTTTATTAGCCATAAAAATCATAACAACTAGAATAAGTAATACATAATATATATTTTTGATTGCCATTTAAGATTTCATATACTCAATAGGCTCCAGCACCCCCCACGACCCCGAAAGGGATAAGCGGTAGAAAAATGGATGGATGGATAAAAATTATATTTAGTTTGCGATTATTCTTTTTGATATTAGCACAAATCATTTGAGGACCACTGTGTTGGAAGGCTTGACAGGATTTCAAAAATTCTAAACAAATTACAGAAATAAAAGAGTTGTAATTATTTTATTACAGTTAATATATACATGTAAGCCATTGAGGTTTATATTACACTCTCATTATTATATTATTGACAGAACTGTTGGTATGTTCAATTCTGGCCAAACATTGTTGGCACCTTTTATTATAATATTTAAAAATATGTATGTAGCTTATGGCATCATATTGGAAAAGACCTGCGGCTGTAATTGCTGCCGGATATAGATAGATAGATAGATAGATAGTACTTTATTGATTAAATTAAAAATATCAATAAGATATCAACTAAGTATTGAACCAAGACTTTGAATCAGGGCCGGCCCGTGGCATAGGCCGTATAGGCAAATGCTAAGGGCGCCGTCCATCAGGGGGCGCCACGCCAGTGCCACAAATGTTGGAGAAAAAAAAAAAAAAAGTTGGTACTATTATTTCTAAATACAAAAAATAATCCCACGTTAATTAAAATGCAAAGTAAAGCCTATATAATAGAAATATTATTTGTTACAACATTACAACCCCCGCCACCCCTTCCCATCCCGTATCAAGACTCTTTTTGGACGTCACCACATCAAAAAAATCAACACAAGATGTCAAAACGGCCAAAACTGTCAGGTGCCCAGGGAAGAAAAAAGAGAAAAGAAGAGGAGGAGAAACGAGAAAAAGACAAGAGGTAGCAGGTAGGTGAGCCGAACATGAAATTATTTGTCTGTTACAGAATGTGATAGTAACCTGGCTTTTTAGCATTAAGCTAATGTCACATGATTCGGCAATTGCTAATCAATAAATAGCTAGTTCTGTTTTAACGTCGGGTTAATATTGTGGAGGGGGCTAAATTGTTATGGAAAATAATAATGTAACGTTAGGTAATTACAGTACTCCCACCTTACATTCCTCAGGGACATTTGTATTAGATCTTTTAAGCAGGTATTTTTTGTTTACATTGTTATTGCCTTCTGGTTAGCTAATGTTTGCCCTGCAGGTAATAGTCACTTTTCCACCCATTAGGTATAGTTGTAAGCCTAGTTGTTAAAGTGCACATCATTAATGTTAATTAAGCAATATGTATGTAAAAAATATTGTATTTCATATATTCATTTTTTTATTTTTTGCATTCATTTATTTATTCATATTTTTTTTTATCTTGTTAACTATTCTGATTGTTAATTTGCTTTCTTTAAGTAAAAAAAAAAGGTCAAAGACAAAGCTATTTGGTTTCTTGTGAGTATATACAGTTCACTGCCGATGTGGGGGGGGCGCCATCTAAAATCTTGCCTAGGGCGCCAGATTGGTTAATGTTGAATAATAGTGATTTTTTTTTAAAATAAATTTGTAAACATTTCCAAATATATATTTTTTCATGTTGTGCATATGGAAAAAAATATATACATATTTTAAAATAAAGTCACATAACAAAATATGGAAAAAGTAAAGCGCTGTGAATACTTTCTGTATGCACCGTAAATAGACATTTGCTCTACTTGCCTGTTTGTTTAAAGCAGCTGCTGTCTCTTTGTGATGATGTTAATCCCAACCCCAAAATGGAAACGCAACACAGTCTTCTCCACACACACACACACACACACACACACACACACACACACGCACACACACACACACACACACACACACACTGGTCCATGCACCTGTATCAATGGCTTTTTCTTACAGGGTAAATATTAGCTTGTTTGTCCCATTTTTTGTTTGATCTTTTGCACTGAAAAGCCTTGTAGCCACCAGGTTGACTCTGATGTCGTTTTAGAGACGAGACCTAAGAACGGGCTACACCTTCTACAGACCTGTGGATGAATAGGTTGAGGTTTTACTTCATTCTTCTTTCTGTTGCGTTCAAATATCAACGAGACGATCCCGTGTTTGTGTATCTTTCTAAGACTCGGGTTTTATACCCCAGAACTTTGATCTGACATTTTCATATACTGAGTCTGGTGTTTTAAGCAAAAAAGTGAAGACCCAACACTTATTTTTTTACTGCAGTTATAGTAACCATCCCTAACCGACCTACTCAGTGGCCTAGTGGTTAGAGTGTCCGCCCTGAGATCGGTAGGTTGTGGGTTCAAACCCCGGCCGAGTCATACCAAAGACTATAAAAATGGGACCCATTACCTCCCTGCTTGGCACTCAGTATCAAGGGTTGGAATTGGGGGTTAAATCACCAAAAATGATTCCCGGGCGCGGCCACCGCTGCTGCCCACTGCTCCCCTCACCTCCCAGGGGGTGATCAAGGGTGATGGGTTAAATGCAGAGAATAATTTCGCCACACCTAGTGTGTGTGTGACAATCATTGGTACTTTAACTTTAACTTTAACTTTTAACAAGACTCAATATTTAAGTTGGCCTAAACCACTGAGGGTCACACGCAGAAAGGTTAAAGGATACACATTTCTGGACATTAACAAAAATCCATCCATCCATCTTCTTCCGCTTATCCGAGGTCGGACTTCCCTCTCCCCAGCCACTTCGTCCAGCTCCTCCCGGGGGATCCCGGGGCGTTCCCAGGCCAGCCGGGAGAGATAGTCTTCCCACCGTGCCCTGGGTCTTCCCCGTGGCCCCTTACCGGTCGGACGTGCCTGACCAGATGCCCGAACCACCTCATCTGGCTCCTCTCCATGTGGAGGAGCAGCGGATTTACTCTGAGTTCCTCCCGGATGACAGAGTTTCTCACCCTATCTCTAAAGGAGAGCCCCGCCACCCTGCGGAAGAACCCAAAGTTCATGACCATAGGTGAGGATGGGAACGTAGATCGACCGGTAAATTGAGAGCTTTGCCTTCCGGCTCAGCTCCTTCTTCACCACAACGGATCGATACAGCGTCCGCATTACTGAAGACGCCGCCTGTCGATCTCACCATCCACTCTTCCCTCACTCGTGAGCAAGACTCCGAGGTACGTTCAAAATCCACTGACAAGCCAAAATGCGTCCATTCTCCCTTTTCTGTCTACACACTGTGTCTGCTTGTAAGTACTGCTTGATTGTGTGCTGCCGAACATGCTCCACTATGAGGTATGAGGGGCCGTTAGGGACATTATTTAGAATGACCTCTTACATACACTACTGAAATGCTCTCACATAAACAACTGAAATATTTTTCTCACACACACTACTGAAACACTCTTATACACACTACTGAAACACACGTATACACACTACTGAAGTGCTCTCACATAAACAACTGAAATGTTTTTGTCTCACACACACTACTGAAACACTCTTAAACACACTACTGAAACACTCTTATACACACTACTGAAACACTCATACACTACTGAAACACTCTCATGCACACTACTGAAATGCTCTCACATCAACAACTGAAATGTTTTTCTCTCACACACACACTACTAAAACACTCTCATCCACACTACTGAAACACTCTCATACACACTACTGAAATGCTCTCACATAAACAACTGAAATGTTTTTCTCTCACACACACTACTGAAACACTCTTATACACACTACTGAAACACGCTTATACACACTACTGAAATGCTCTCACATAAACAACTGAAATGTTTTTCTCTCACACACACTACTGAAACACTCTCATACACACTACTGAAACACTCTCATACACCACTGAAATGCTCCCACATAAACAACTGACATTTTTTCTCACACACACACTACTGAAACACTCTCATACACACTACTGAAACACTCTAATACACACTACTGAAACACTCTCATGCACACTACTGAAATGCTCTCACATCAACCACTGAAATGTTTTTCTCTCACACACACTACTAAAACACTCTCATACCCACTACTGAAACACTCTCATACACACTACTGAAATGCTCTCAGATAAACAACTGAAATGCTTTTCTCTCACACACAATACTGAAACTCTCTCATACACACTACTGTAACACTCTTATACACACTACTGAAATGCTCTCACATAAACAACTGAAATGTTTTTATCTCACACACTCTACTGAAACACTCTCATACACACTACTGTAACACTCTTATAAACACTACTGACATGCTCTCACATCAACAACTGACATGTTTTTCTCTCACACACTACTGAAACTCTCTTATACACACTACTGAAACTTTCTTATACACACTACTGAAACACTTTTATACACACCACTGAAATGCTCTCACATAAACAACTGAAATGTTTTTCTCTCACACACACTACTGAAAGTCTCATACACACTACTGAAACACTCTCATGGACACTACTGAAATGCTCTCACATAAACAACTGAAATGTTTTTCTCTCACACACACTACTGAAACACTCTCATACACACTCTCATACACACTACTGAAACACTTTCATACACACTACTGAAATGCTCTCACATAAACAACTGAAATGTTTTTCTCTCACTCACACTACTGAAACACTCTCATACACACTCTCATACACACTCTCATACACACTACTGAAACACTTTCATACACACTACTGAAATGCTCTCACATAAACAACTGACATTTTTTCTCACACACACACACTACTGAAACACTCTCATACACTACTGAAACACTCTCATACACACTACTGAAACACTCTCATGCACACTACTAAAATGCTCTCACATCAACAACTGAAATATTTTTCTCTCACACACACTACTGAAACAGTCTCATACACACTACTGAAACACTCTCATACACACTACTGAAATGCTCTCACATAAACAACTGAAATGTTTTTCTCTCACACACACTACTGAAACTCTCACACTACTGAAACACTCTTATACACACTACTGAAATGCTCTCACATAAACAACTGAAATGTTTTTCTCTCACACACTCTACTGAAACACTCTCATACACACTACTGTAACACTCTTATACACACTACTGACATGCTCTCACATAAACAACTGAATGTTTTTCTCTCACACACTACTGAAACACTCTCATACACACTACTGTAACACTCTTATACACACTACTGACATGCTCTTATACACACCACTGAAATGCTCTCACATAAATAACTGACATGTTTTTCCCTCACACACACTACTGAAACACTCTCATACACACTACTGTAACACTCTTATACACACTACTGACATGCTCTTATACACACTACTGAAATGCTCTCACATAAACAACTGAAATGTTTTTCTCTCACACACACTACTGAAACACTCTCATACACACTCTCATACACACTCTCATACACACTATATACACACTATATACTGAAACTCTCTTATACACACTACTGAAACACTCTTATACACACCACTGAAATGCTCTCACATAAACAACTGAAATGTTTTTCTCTCACACATATTACTGAAACACTCTTATACACACTACTGAAACACTCTTATACACACTACTGGACACTCTCATACAAACTACTGAAATTCTCTCATAAACAACTGAAATATTTTTCTCTCTCACACACACACACACTACTGAAACACTTTCATACACTACTGAAATGCTCTCACATAAACAACTTAAATGTTTTTCTCTCACACACTACTGAAACACTCTTGTACACACTACTGAAATGCTCTCACATAAACAACTTAAATGTTTTTCTCTCACGCACACTACTGAAACACTCTTATACACACAACTAAAATGCTCTCACATAAACAACTGAAATATTTTTCTCTCACACACTACTGAAACACTCTCTCACACACTACTGAAACACTCTCATACACACTACTGAAACACTCTTATAGACATTACTGAAATGCTCTCACATCAACAACTGAAATGTTTTTCTCTCACACACACACCACTGAAACACAGAAAAACATTTCAGTTGTTTATGTGAGAGCATTTCAGTAGTGTATAAGAGTGTTTCAGTAGTGTGTGTGAGAGAAAAACATTTCCGTTCTTTATGTGAGAGCATTTCAGTAGTGTGTATAAGAGTGTTTCAGTAGTGTGTGTGAGAGAAAAACATTTCCGTTCCTTATGTGAGAGCATTTCAGTAGTGTATGTAAGAGGTTATTCTGAATAATGTCCCTATCGGCCCCTCATACATTTCAGTCCTGCCTGTCCTTTTCTTCCCATCTCGTGTTTGCTCTGTCTTGGCTATCAATGACTGCTTTCTCTTTGCTTTGCCTGACAAATATGATGCTTGACTATGTGTCTGTGTGAGTCCAACAGGCCACTCTGATGCATGAGTAGCTTGGAGTATTGCCAGCATATAAAACCTAGCAACAAGATTTGACTTGGCCCATTGAGGGAGAGCTGGCATATGCACAGCCTTGGCATATGGATCTTTGTTTGTCCATTTTGGACCATTTAGTCATTCTGTCACTCCAACTGGTCCACTTAGTGAATTGAAGATACTTCTGGTTGCCGAATCACACACAATTTTCACAGGCGGCCATGCAAGCCAAGTCTTGAGTCTGCTGTTTTACCGTCTGTTACTGTTCACATGGCCTGAAAGAACGGAATACCTATTCCAATTAATCCTTTTAACCAGCATGTGTGATTCCTGGCTCACAATTACATTGCCCTCGTGCTTACCACATCCTTGCCAAGTCAAGTCAACCCAGTCCCTCTGAGGCCCTTCCTGACCGCCCTGTGAAGGGGCCGCGACGGTGGCCGGTACCCGGTTTTCTTGCATTTCTGAACACAACATCAAATCTTGTTGGATGCAGTGCATGTGAGGTAGATGCTGCACCATGGTCTTCAACGGTTTTATTAACTATATTAACTTTTCATCGTATTTGTGTGCATTGTAACCAATATTCAATCAGTCTATAGCAGTGACGTGCGGTCACTAGAGGCAGGTGAGGCCCCGCCTCACCTGCCATCATGGAAAGAAAAAAAATGTAAAAAGAAAAAAAAATTATTAAATTGTTATATGTATCCAGTGATTATACTATAAAGTTATTTTCCATTTAACTTCACCAGTTTTAGATTATTTTTATTCAAAATCGCTGAATTTTCACATTTGCCATTCAAATACTGAGAAGAGACGGTGCGGTGAACAGCAGCCAGTTGAGGCACGTCACTCAGTGCCTCATCATGGATTCCGGACTCGGCTAACTGCTGGCCTGCTGTGCAGTGAGACCGTATTGCTATATGAATTATATTATACATTTCCATAGTTTAGTTAGCTGAGGTATATAATGTACAGTGTATTTTGTCAACAACTGTATGTGTGTAAAGTATTTCTTGTGCTGAGCGATCATAAAACTGCTGCGAAGACGCACTGGCTGAGGCTCGCGTAGCCCCGCCTCCTGGTGCTGGTTAAGGCACCTAGCTTCGCCGCAGACTGCACCCCCCGACGAGAGCGCCACACCAACCAAAGCCCACACCCAAACCCTCCACGTGCAAGACCGAATCCACCCCAAAAAAAGTCACTTAACAAGAAGCCAAAAAGTGCAAAAACAACATTGCTCGCGCCGGAGGAGCCGTGAACGACTGCAGGGACACACCATTAGGTACACCTGCAGACTGCAGCACGGATTTCATATTTCATTCATTCACAACTCCTCCAACACGAACACCACTGTTCCCGCACTTATAAGTAAAGGTAAGACCATAATAACGTTTTTTTTATTAAATGTGCTTTTTTGTGTGTTACAGTTTGTATGTGTAAAGTTAAAGTTAAGTTAAAGCAGGGGCGTCACTAGCTTTTAAGGACAGGGGTGGGACTTTGCCCCCAGGAGATGCACAGGATGCGAGCGAATGTTACGCACGAGCACAAAACTTCACAAACGGCTAAGAACGACTTAGAAATTATTCATTGTTATTATTATTATTTAAAAAAAATGCACGGGACGAAATTAAATGCTCCCCGGGACGATGGCTTTTAACCATATATTTTCTTTTTCTTTTTATGTATTTATTCATTTTACATTTTATATTAAATGTCTGGGTTTTTCCTCCCTCTGAAAATCCTATTAAATATTTAACAAGCCATCCTATAATAATAAAACAGCTATTAATGTAACAATACAATAAAACAAATATATTTAATGATGTTTTTTTTCATTATTTTAACAATAGGCTAATGTATATTACTTTATATAGATTCTACAAGAAACACAAAACTTAAAAAATAAATGATTTACAATTGCACACACAAGGTTTTGTGCAGCTTCACTCATTGTAAAGGAAGATAATGTGCTTCGTACACCTGCAGGACCGCAAGCAAGGTCGCAGAGAAAATGCGGGCTGGAATTTGAGTGATGTGGGCATTTTCTATATGAACAAGTGGAATGGATTGGATACCGACGCACGAAAGGGGCTCTCTACCTTACGCTACGAAGTGAGGGGAAACTGAGTGAATAATAACAGGTTATATGATTATTTATTTAAACTCATATTTGGGCCACTTTATAATGAATATGTCGGCATTTATTTGTAAAAAAAACAAAAAAAAAACACCAAATTATTTAGGGGGGCTTAAGAATATTTTAGGGGGGCTTGAGCTCAGTTGGAATTTAATGCCTGCGACATGTTTCAAAAAAGCTGGCACAAGTGGCAAAAAAACTGAGAAAGTTGAGGAATACTCATCAAACACTTATTTGGAACATCCCACAGGTGAACAGGCTAATTGGGAACAGGTGGGTGCCATGATTGGGTCTAAAAAGCAGATTCCATGAAATGCTCAGTCATTCACAAACCAGGACGGGGCGAGGGTCACCACTTTGTGAACAAATGTGTGAGCAAATTGTCGAATAGTTTAAGAACAACATTTAGGGATTTCACCATCTACGGTCCGTAGTATATACATTTCAGGGTATAACACTCAGCCTTCCCGGTAAGGTCTATTCAGGTGTACTGGAGAGGAGGCTACGCCGGATAGTCGAACCTCGGATTCAGGAGGAACAGTGTGGTTTTCGTCCTGGTCGTGGAACTGTGGACTAGCTTTATACTCTCGGCAGGGTCCTTGAGGGTGCATGGGAGTTTGCCCAACCAGTCTACATGTGTTTTGTGGACTTGGAGAAGGCATTCGACCGTGTCCCTCGGGAAGTCCTGTGGGGAGTGCTCAGGGAGTATGGGGTATCGGACTGTCTGATTGTGGCAGTCCGCTCCCTGTATGATCAGTGCCAGAGCTTGGTCCGCATTGCCGGCAGTAAGTCGGACACGTTTCCAGTGAGGGTTGGACTCCGCCAAGGCTGCCCTTTGTCACCGATTCTGTTCATAACTTTTATGGACAGAATTTCTAGGCGCAGTCAAGGCGTTGAGGGGATCCGGTTTGGTGGCTGCAGGATTAGGTCTCTGCTTTTTGCAGATGATGTGGTCCTGATGGCTTCATCTGGCCAGGATCTTCAGCTCTCGCTGGATCGGTTCGCAGCCGAGTGTGAAGCGACTGGGATGAGAATCAGCACCTCCAAGTCCGAGTCCATGGTTCTCGCCCGGAAAAGGGTGGAATGCCATCTTCGGGTTGGGGAGGAGACCCTGCCCCAAGTGGAGGAGTTCAAGTACCTCGG